>NW_026267526.1:10953-24637 GCF_000697945.3 Frankliniella occidentalis | reverse complement strand
ACTTGCTGCTGGCGCTTTTTTACTGCCCTTCGGCGTGCAGGGCACTCCAGTGACCCACACAGGCCCCCGCCTCGCCCCGCCCGGCAGGAGCGCGCCCAACTCTCCTCCGTGTGTAAAAATAAAATAAACAAAGCAAAACAGCTGCAGTCTGGAGCCGAGCAGCAGCCCGGAGCAGCCGGGGAGCCTCTCTCATTATTATTAACCGGGAGCAGATGATGCGTTGCGGGGCCCGATTTGTCGTGATCCCGCGGGCGTGCACGATTCACGCTTTCCTCGCTGCTGCTGCTGCTGCTGCAGCGGATCGGCAGCAAGCCGAGCCCCGCTTCTTCACGCACGACTGGCGTGCGGGGCGCGGCGGCGGCGGCGGCGGCACCGAGCCAGAGGAGGAAACAGAGCAAATGCCGCGCACCGCCGGCCGCGAGGGAGATGAGAGAACGAGGAGGGTGTGGCGGCGGTGGATGGTTTTTCCCTCCGCATTTTCTTCTTTTTATTTCTCGAGTCCCGCGCGCGCGTGTCGCCGTGTGCGTCCGCCCGCGTGCCGATAGAGAAAACCCTTTGTGACAAATGGACGGGCGGCGGCCGGGCCCCTCTGCCGCTGACGGCGCCCGGCGCGCGCCTCTGCCGCGGATAGACGCCGCCCGCCGCTCATCTATCCTCGCCTCTATCCTCCCAGATTGTCGCGACCCCATACATCAGCCGCGCGCCGCCATCCATCACGACCCATTCAAAAGGATGCTCCGCCAACGATATACATATTTGGCCTGCCCCTCCCCTCTCTCTCTCTTTCTCACTGCCACTCTATCTCTCTCCCTCTCTCTCTCTACTTTGGTATTTTTTTTGGGAGCGCGCGGAGCGTCGACCTGCTTGGTCTGCAAACGTCTTGCGGATACGTGTCAATTTGGACTGGTATGATATGCGTAGCAAGCGATTTAGCACGTGCTGAAGCAGAATATACCATTATAAATTTCAAATAGAAACGAATGGCAGGTAGTAAGTTTCTTTTTTGTCTTGTTTGTGGTTGCGGAGAGAACTATGATGATGGATCGGACGTGCCAATGCGACAGGTTTTTCGGGCCGCTCGAAAACTGTCTGTCATACGGCCGGGTCGCGTGGTCTCGCGTGCTGGCCGTCAGGCCCCCGTCAGGGACTGCCATTCGGGGATGGATGGGGCGCTCCCTGCTCGGGGCGAGGCGGGCCGAGGTGGGGCGGGGCGGGGCGTGGGGGCGCGCGAGCGAGCGACGGCCGGACAACGTAATGAGAGCAGAGTCGCCGTGAAAATGCATCCAGCCCACGTAGGTACATTTGTAAGTCACATGCACACACACACACACACACACACACACACACACACACACACACACACACACAGCCAGCCGGCCGCCTGTCGTCTTCTTATGGATTGCGCTGAAATAGAATCGCAGTGATGCTCTAGTTTACCGCAAGCTGCGCTCTCTGTGTGTGCGTGTGATGTGTGTATTTGCAGCAGGGCCGTGCGAGTGGGCGTGCATGATGGAGAGGGGCGAGGTCTCGCTCTATACGACGCGTTCGGGGCCGAAAGGCGGAAGTCACGGGGCTCTCTGGAGCTGGAGCAGTCCAGAAGAGCCGCGAGATTGAATGAAATGAAGCATGGAAAAGGCTCTCGTAGTAGTTTCGCCTCTGCTCTAAGTGACCAGAAATATGGGGCCGATGAAGATGGCTGGCGAGATCAGCCCCAGCTCCCGGGCGCGGCGGCGGTCCCGAAAACTGGTCCGCGTCCCTCCTCAGGGCCTCCGGGCGTGCTGTGCGTCGAGGTCTCTGTAACGAACCGCTGCTGCTGCTGCGCGCCCGAAGTTGCGCGTGCGTTGCTGGAGGGCCTGGATAGTCTGTGGAGGTGGGTCTGGTGGAGGCTCTGGAGGAGGCGGAGGCGAGCGCCTGGAGGGCACGCGTGGAGGGAGGGTGGTCATTACGCGCCGCCGCACTTTCTAAAGGGGATATAAACGAGCATAAATCTGCTCGCGGCCGGGGCGTCCGTCGGTCCGTCCCTTTTTCGGCAAGGGGGAATCCGTCGTGCGGGCCCACGTGACTGTCCGGCGCGCCGCAAAGTAGTGCCCTCCCTCGGAGCACGTAGACGGTACCGATCACCGTCATGCGTGGCGGGACGTGCCGGGGACGTGCCGGGGGACGTGCCGAGGACGGGGCGGGCGGCCGATCAGCCCCGGGCGGAACAGCGCGAGCGTCGTGAAAGAAAGGCCCACCACAGGCGTGCCGAATCTGCCCGAGAAGACGGTACCGGACGGTACGGCCGAGTAGGCTGGTGTCGGTAAAGGTGGTCATGGTCTCCATAGTGGGTGATGGTGGTCATAGTCTCCATCTGACTGGTGATGGTGGCCATGGTGTCCATCTGACCGGTGAGGGTGGTAATGGTGTCAATCGGAGTGGTGATGGTGGTCATGGTGTCCAGCCGAGGCTGGTGATGTTGAAGACTGGTGATTGCGCTGCTGATGGTGACAATCGTTATCCCACCTGCCCGAGAGAGCTCTGGCCCGCTGTAGATTAACGACGGCCCGTTTTACTAATTACCCCCCCACATTACAATTTATTGCGTCAGGCGCCTCCGCCTCGGCCGCCGCAAGTTGTCGCTGCTGCTGCCGTTTGCGATACGTGAAATTTTTCGGCCCGTCGTCGCCACCGGAGGGCGAGTTGCAGAGAAAGTGGGTGACGTTATTCGTTTTTGTAAGAGGATATTCAGTGCAGCGCGTCCCGTCGCCGTGGCAGTAAAAGTCCGGCCGCAGGACGGGGGCCGGCCGGGCCGGGGCGCGCTGGTGCCGGTGCTGCTGGGCTGGACTCGCGGTGCGGATTTGCGAATTCCTCATGATTGTGCACCACAGCCGGTTTGTCAGCCAGGAAGAGAGAACGGTCCGGGCACGGCGGGCAGGTGCGCGGGGCGGAGCGGGCCCTGCAAGAAGTGCTCTGCTATCGCCGCGCAGCGAGCACCCTGCGGCCAGCACCCCGCGCGCGCACTGGAGCGGAGTGGAGCGCGAGCCGCGGAGGGGTCTCTCTCACATTCGCTCTATCTCTGTCGCCCCTCCCTTCCTCTCTCGCTCTTTCTTTGTCCATCTCTCTCTTTTCCCACCACTTGCCTCCGCAATGTCTCCCTGCCGTTGTTGTCTCTCTTTTTTCCCCCTGCAATATCGCGCTTCACTTGCCACCTATTCCATGCCTTTTCGGCGACGAGACGCCGTAAAACGCGGCGGTGACGGCGGAGGGACGGCTGGAGGGCTCGGCCCGCTCACTCGCCTTTTGTTGGGGAGTCTTCCTAGTTCCATTTCACTTTTTAGCGACCGTCGCGCGGGTGCAGGCTCGAAGGGGATTGCTCCAGGAATAAGGAAACCCCTCTGCGCCTCTCCCTCATTCTCTCTCTCCATCTCTTTGCCGAGGGCAGCAGGTATGGCGGTTAGAAGCGATGGGGTCGTCTGTATGGTTTTGAGCAGGGCAGTCCTGTTCGCCCACCGCACAGTGGAGCGGCTTGGTTTTGGAGGACGCAACAACTGCACTGGCATCGTTTATGCTAATCCCTCAAGTTAATGGGCCTTCGCGGTAATGAGTGTGGACTCCGCGGGTCGGGATGGCCGTCACGGGAAATTGATATTCTTGGGCAGAGGCAGAGAGAGAGAGAAAGACAGAGAGAACAGCGGGTGAAGCTGTGCCGACGCGCGCGCGCGCCCGTTTGCCCCCACGTCAGATTTGTCGGATGGAAAGCACTACATTCTCGATGCGTTTTCATTCTCGCGTCTTCCGCGACGACCACTGCCCCGCTCCGCCGCGCACCGGGACCCCGCGAGGGAGGGGGAAGAAAAAATATGGGCGCTGCTCGCCACCTAATTACCTATTCACGCATCTGTCGCGGCGGCGTGGATGAGGTGGAAAAAAAATAAGGGAAACTGACGGCGCCTCCAACCGCTCCAGTAGTTAATGGATCCAGATCAGAGTGGCGGCGGTGGCGGCGGTGTCGTCGTCTTGGCGACCAGCTAGGCCTCTGCTACCGGGCGTGCCGTCCGTCCTTGTCGGACACCTCGTCCCGAGAGAGATGGCAGGTGAGGCTGGACGAGCGGGGACGCGAGGACGTGCTCCTGGCTGCTCTGACGAAGGAGGACGGGCGGTCAGGACGCGCACAACACGGGGCGGGGTCGCCTGTGCGACGGCCTCTCTTTCTTTTTGCTTTTATTTCGTTTCGTTTTTTCTTCATCCTGACGGGGGCTTCGATTCAATGACGTGTGCCCCCGTCTCGTCGCCATGAAAGCACCCTGATTGAGTTATTTGCGTATTCATATCATCGGGGGACAGCCATCCGGTTGACGGGTGGGGAGGGGGGATATAGGGGCATCTATAGTTTGGCTCCTATATCGGACTAGGCGTAGAATATCGACGGGCCGCAGCGAGTTTTCGCCGCACCATCAGTTTTGATTCCATGTCAAAAGGCGACTTTACGCGACTACCTTACCGCGGAGTGTGTGGGCTGCTCCTAATGGTCTAGATTGCTTGCGCGCCCCACTGCCTACCCTCCGCCTCCCCATCTCTCCAACTCGACTCACTCAATCTTCTCTCTCTCTCTCTCTCTGTACTCCCCTTGCTACGCCAATGTCCGGCGGCGACGCGCAATAATGCGTCGTCTAATTAAAGTTGAGGCGCCACGACGCCGCAGCCGGCGCCGTCACTTTCACTACTGGACATTATTACCGCAGAATGTGTGGCGGTCGCTACGTCACACACACGGGCACACACACACACTCAGAGTGTTAAAAAATGGCGTGCCGTTCAAAACGACTGCGCGACCCATTGGTCTCCGCGATAACGGGAGCCCATCCATCAGAAGAGGCAGGGACATTTTTTCCCATTCCGTTTTTCTTGTGCCTTCTCTTTCTTTCTTGAATTTGGTCGCAGCAGAGAGGGCTGTGTGTTCGACAGTCCGTCCCTTCTCCTTCCACCGCTCTGGTACACCCGCTTCTTCTCGTATTTTTTTTCTTTTAACGCATTTCTCGATGTATTCGCCGACATGTGAGATACCGCGGCGTCGTTAACGTCTTTGACGCCCTCATTGTCCCGCCGTAAACGTCAGTGTGACACACTGTGAAGCCGTGACGTACTTTTATGTCGCTTCAATTCCCACGACGAGGAATGCGCTGCATAACAATGTGAGAACTCTGCGCTCTTGCTGTTGCATAGTAATTTTCTTTCTGTTTTTTTGAGCTATTTCTTTTTTTTTCCTTTTCTTTCCTCAGCTGCGCTAAAAATCAAAAATTTCGCCGGATAAAAGTAACAAAGTTGGGTCGTCTTTACTACGGGCTTGTTGTCGTGGTGCAGGACCACTGCTCCACGCACACGGGCGTGTCTGCAAGCGCCCTCGGGCTACGGCAACCAGATCGCCTGCCTCGCTCCGCCACACCTCAGACGAAAAGGAGTGCTTCTGATGATCGATGTAGAGCGGTCGTCCTCAGCCGCTTGGGGCGGGGTGGGGCGTGGCGAGGCGTGGCGGGTCTTGGGATGTGGTGGATGTGGGCCGAAGATGAGTCAGGCCGCCTGACCGTCTCTCTCTCTCTCTCTCTCTCTCTGGCTCTCTCGCTCGTCCCTGCACGCATTCGAGTTTCGTCAGGTGCAAAGTGTGGTGGACCCTGCCGCCCGGCCTGGCCAGGCTCGCTCGTCGTGATGCCCGCCGAAACACCCGAGTCATACCTTTGCTTTAGCTTACTTAAGGCTCACTCGTTGTGCAACACGCTCACAGCAGCCCGCCTGCAACGCTCCTGCAAATGCATGCGAGAGAGCCAATTGTCACGAATGACAGCTCTGCGCCGGCCAAGTCAAACTTGTTTCTTTCTTTTCTGCACCTTTTGAGGTGGTGGTGGTTCTGCTGCAACGGGAGTGAGCCGTTTTATCCTCTCTTATCGGGCGGCCCGATAGCGCCAAGATAGCGCCGTATAACACGAGTATCGCCGTAAAAGGCATTTGCATTGAGTGGCGTGGCGAGGCGGTGCGAGGCGCGGCTCCGCCTGACCCCTCACCTTGACACGCAATATGCTTTCTTTCCATTTCCTCCGGCCTTGCGTTGCCACATTTCCGTGCAGCCGGCGGCGGCGACGGCGTCGGTAGCTCGCGTGGCGCGGCCGCGGGGTGGCTCAGTGCTGTGTCACTCGCCATCGAGTCATGTGTGTTGCAGACTGTGTATAACCCGCGAGCGAGAAAAAGGGGGAAAAGCCGCGTAAAAGAATGAAGTGACACTAAATGTTGTAGGCAGTAAGGATTGCAAAAAGGCAGTTCACGTTGTTGTTGGGGTTACGTGGGAAGGGATGTGGGGTGGAGGGGAGGCAAGGAGGCAGCAGCTTACGGGAGGCATAAGTACCCACCTCTGGTTTTTGATGAGGCTCCTTGCTCGTTACGACCGCTAAGCACTCGCATACGCAAATCCCCCCAGTTTGCTGGAGTCTGGCCGCTCTGGAGCAGTCTTATCCGGCCGCTGGAGTGGAGTGGGCCCGGCCGCTGCCGGAGCGGGTCCCGCCGGGCCCGACCTACATCTCCGCCGCAAATTAATTACCCTCTCTTCTTAATCCATCGCGACTGATGACTCGGCCGTGCAAGGACACCCCGCTGAGATGGGGTGTACGCACCGGGGCGTGGCCTGGCGGGGCGGGGCGGGGCCGGGCCGGGCCGGGAGCAGCAGAGGACTTTCGTTTCGCCTCTGCTATGTCCGCCTGCAGGACCGACTGGACCACATATTTCGGGTTCACTTTTCAGGCGCCGGTTGCCGCGACTGCGCCGCTTTGGTGTCGCCGACACCGTCCTGGCTGGCAGCTTCTAGTGACTAGAATCTAGTCTCTGCTGCTGCTGCTGATCCACGGCCTGCTCTATGATTGGCGCCCTGTTGGCCCAGCAGCACAGCGCAGCTCGCGGCCCTGAATGCATCCTCGTAATGATGCTCTGGATGATGAAGACGGTGATGATCATCATTACTCTCGTCATTACGCGACGATGTTTCGGTGGACAGCGGCGGGGCAGCCTGCAGCAGCACTGTGGCCAAACGCGCCCCGCCCCCCGCGCGAGCTTCCCAAAGCGTGCCCCAACAATGAGGGATCTGATTGCAATTATTGCGCCAAACAATAATGATACAGCTGGTGCGGCGGCAGGCCGGGCAGCGGCAGCAGTGGCAGTAGCTGTGGCAGTAGCTGTGGCAGTAGCAGTGGCAGTAGCAGGACGGCAGCGTTACGTCGCCGCGGCCAGATGAGACGCACAATGAGGTGGGAAAATGACGAAACGCGACGCGGCGCGCGACGCGACCCAAACAAAAAGGGATCAAGCACCGCTGCTGCAGAGCTGCGGGCTCCAGCGGCGGCGTCCTCCGCGAGCAATTATTGGACGAGAGCACAAGGTCCAGTGCGCAACAAACAACACGGTCCATCGGCTTGGTCCGCCTTGTTTGCCAAAATTATGGCATTCCTCGTGGACTGCTGCAAAATTTATTTGAATTTTGCTCGGCAACATTTTTGCATTTCTTTACGAACTTCCAAATATTCCTTTTTTTCTTTTCAAAGTTGAGTCTCGTTTTAAAACGTGACCGTGACCTTGCCCCTTTCAAGGCCAAATTTCACCTTTTAGTTTTATTTTAGAAAAAGACCAATAAATTTAGCAGACTTTGAGAGGGCCAAAATTTGACATTCAAAAAGGAATGCCTAAGTTCTAGCCATCGAGTCCACCACGGCGTTTATGTGGGAGCTTTGGAGACACCTGAGCTCTGGTGCACGTGTGTGTGTATGTGTGTGTGTGGCGTTGTTGTTGTTGTTTTCTCATCTCGCCACCCTCACTTGGCTGACATAACGTCCCCTTTTTGATGTGATGGCGCAGCGCCGGGTGGAGGAGGACGGGGAGGGCACCACAAAGCACGCCGTCCGCGCAGCGAGCAGCCGCCTGGTCTGTGTGAAACGAAAACACAGTTCGGTGCTGCGCTGCTTCTAGGCGGCGGCGGCGGTGACGCCAGCCTCACACGGTAGCGGCCCGGCCGGGTTCTTTATTTTGTTTCCCACAGACAGGCAGTGAGAGCCGGTCATACACGCGGCAGTGGGGCGCTAACAGTGACAGTGAGGCGCACGACGGCTCGGCCAGCGGCGGCGTTCTCACAGAAATGTAAAAGGCCCTATGGCTTGGCTGCCGGGCCGGACGGCGTCATGGCATGTTGCGGCACCGACTCACTCACATAGACACTCTCACACGCACATCCGCACACATACACACACACTTTTGCGGAGCGTCGCTATGAGAAGTGTTTCGGTGCTGTCGATACCGTTGTGTACCAGCAAAGTGGTGACAGCGGTTGAATCCATGGCCAGTTTAAAATTGCTGACCTATAATATTATAAAATTATCCTCTCTAATTTGTTATTCGAGTTCATGGGTGTATGATCTGTTTTCATTTCGTTTTACGCGCGTTATAGCTGTTTACTGCGTCGGGTGGCGGTACCGTCACAAGAAGATAAAGCATGAGGCCAACGAGTACACTAAATAATCCCCGTGACCCAGTAATGAGTTGCAGGTTTGTGAACGGTCCACGCTGTTTACGGTGGAATCACTTTGCATTCATCCCGCAGCGCCCGCGCGGGTTGCGTCACGACGACACGCCCCGCCGGCCATTGGTCGTGATAGCGCGGGGCCGATTGGCTGCTTGTGGCGCCAAGTACAAATAGGAATAATAATAGAGCCGCAGAGTCATAGGAGGGCTGCTCTCCTCATAACAAGAGCACTGCCGCGCTTACGCGAGGCCCCGCGCCCCGCGCCTTGCCAAATCGCCTGCCCTGCGCCGGGGGGCGGGCTATGGGCGGCGGCCGCTGTCGTCAAGTCAATACGCGACGGCAGCCTTCATCTTTCGCCTCGCGCGCGGCCCGTCCCCGTCCCGTCCGTTTCACACGTTCATCAAAAGGGCCGTAAAACGTCGACGCCGCCCTCCTGGCCTGGTCCTCCGGGCGGTGTCGACGTCCCGCGGCGGCAGCGGCTGCTGTTGGGTGGCGGCACGCGACCTTGCCGTACCTAAAAAAAAAAAATGGATAAAAAACAAGAGGATATTTTCATATTAATTTATTTTTAAAAGTATTACAGAGTTGGTACAGTACGCGCTCAAAACATCGCATAAAGTTTGAATGAAACTCCTGAGGTTTTGACACAACCTTGCTTCAAAAAATTTAGGAATTTTACTTATGTTTCATGATATGTCCTCAAAATCTAGGAGAGTTTTTCTCAGACTAGTCTAATTCCCAAAGCTTTCCCCCTTTTCCGCGCTCAAAATGTCAGACACTGTTGTTACCGTGTCGTTCTACTAAACAGGGGTAGGTTTTAAGGCGTGGTGCGGGTGTGGTGTGCGTGGCACCAGATCAAACGCCTCAAAAATACTCTTGTGTAACAGAGGGCGACCACCAGACGACGCTGCGGGTCCATTTTTGGCGGCGCCCGCCTGGTAGGGAAGTACCTGAAGCGCCTCTGCCTTGCGACCTTCACCGCGGCCGCCGCTGCTGTTGACTCATCGCCCCGCCCCTCAGTGCGGCGGAGAGCAGCGCCCGCTAATTACCCGTGAGGCAGGCGCCTGGGGATCCCTCTGCCGACCGATATTTCACACTTGCACCCCCCCCCCTCTCTCTCTCTCTCTCTTGGCGCGGCGTGGCGCGTGGCTGGTTCCCTCGCTCCCATTACGCCCATTTACACACAATACGGAGAACGTAACTTTGGACCTTTCTTCTCCCCGCGTGACATCACTGCTGCACTCCACGGGCACGCGACGGTAACGCGCAGTATATCTCTCCTCGACCAGCAGCAGACGACACCGACACGGTGATACTAACGAAAAGAACATTATGATTGCTGTTCTTTTATTTTTTTAATGAAAAATTTTACTCAACGGCTTTGTCGTTGGTCGAGTAAGGTCTTCCCACCGTGTCGATTTGGGGCTAACCCTGCGGCTGCAGCAAAGTTTTGCCGGCGCGCAGTCGTGTCGTCGGCAAGTTGCCTGCATGCTCCTGTTAGAGGGCTTTTAGTGTGAGGCGGACAATGCAGCTAGATTTATGCCCTGTACGCCCCGCCGCCACCCCGGCCGGACCCGCGCTTCGTGCTTTCTACAACAGTCATGAATCTTGAATCCGTTGTCACCGCGACGCCGCCGCCGAGCTGCTAGCTTGCACCGTTTCCTGTGTTGGGGCGCGAAGCGCAGAGGTCTCAATCATCTGGTCGGACGGTGCAAGCAGACAGTCCGCAGGACCCCGCAGCTAGCGCAGAGTCACTCTGCTTGTCGACCGAAAGGGCATTGTCTCGAAAAAGCATCGAGTCGTTTTTGTATTATTTTTCAGTGGATTCACGAAAAAATAAATTCCTATCCAAAACAACAATAATAATTCTTATGTTTTGCGGACTCAGAGTGTGTTTTTCTGCTACACGTGCGGTGACTCGGCATTCGCCGGCCCCTCGGTTCGATTTCGCACCTGTCAAAAGTATTTTAAATTGTTGATAGCGCCGCGCGGAGTGGCGGCCTGGGCACGGCTGGGCGGTGGCGCGGCGTGGCCTGGGAACAGGATGCCGAGTAAATTCATGCTGCACATTACCGTTCAGTGGCCGCGTACTGTCTTAGAATTATACCCCAAGCCCTTATTTACCTTTTCTTCTTTTTATTCTCCGTATTTTCGTCTTTTTACAATTGAATTTGTGATTTTTGTGCGCGAATAGTCGCCGCTCGACGGTGCCCTGTGCGCGGCGCGCGAGGAGTCACTGAACTCGACCGACCTACATACAAGGTGGTTAATTGGGTCCGAAAGGTGTGTCGTGTAATTGCAGCCCCGGATCAGCCTGACGGCTGGTAATTATGAAAGTGCCATGCATTCGGACGGTGCGCGCGCCGGTCATCCGGCCCACCGACCAGCCGGCTGTGTTTTCGCGCGGACTGAATCTGGCCGGGTAATTGGTTTCATACACTGATCTTAATGGCGTCACATCCTCTCTCACGCCTGCAAAAAAGCGCATCGAAGACTTTTCCCGTTCGTGTAAGATGTCGTCTGCCCGGTGCGCTCCCTCCCTCCCCCTCTCGTTGCGACGCCTGGACCCCAGGGTTCCCCTCGCGTTCAAGTCCCCGTTGTTTCGGGAGGCGTGGGCGGGGCGGGCGACACTTAGCGGGCATTGACGCGCCCACCGCGTTGCGTTTTCTATTCCTTCTGATTTGCATTTCAAAGGTAATCACTACGAAAGCTCCGATTCGTCGTGTCGCTGGGGTTTGCGGCTGTGCCGCGCCGGAGTCCCGCATGTGATGGGTCTCGCCCAAGCCTCCCCCCCCCCCTCCTCCCGGCCGGGCCCCCCCGCCAAGAGGGAGGCCATCTCGCAGCCCGATATGGACCTCCGGGACTTCGTGCGGACAGAACGATGCACGGCGCAACCTCTGCGAGAGAGCCCCATCCTTATTCCGCCAAACTTGACTGCCCGCTGCTTGTTGTAGGCCGAACGCATAGCCATCGCTGGAACGATCCGAGCGACACTTAACTCGATGTTTCACCTGCCGAAAGGGGATTGCCAGGCTATCATCACTTCGAAGTCCTGCGTGTATGCCACTGTCCCCGTGCACAATTCATCGTCTGGCAGCCCGTCTGAAATCAGAATGGTGGGATAAAAATAATAAAATCTCATCACCCCGGTGCGTATCGAACCACTGACCCCACGCGCCCGTGACGCACGGCTTGCTCACCGCTCCAGACTCGAGCACAGCCCCGATTAATAATAAATATTCATTAGAGGAGCCTTCCTAGTAGGCTAATCAGGCTGGATGTGCAACGCGGACCACCCGCCACGCCCCGCCACGTCCCGCGCCCCGCCCCGCGGACTGTACCCCTGATGGCCACTGACAAGCTCCGCGGCGTGGAAGTGGGACGTCAGGATCGATTTATCGAGCTGTCGATGGCTAGCAGACCCACGTAACTCGACTGGCTCGGCGCGCAGTTGCCGGACCCCTCCTATATATATACGCGGTCTGAACGCGGCGAAAGAGGGTGGGGCCGAGCTGTGTTTTTGAACACGCACACATCACGCGCTGCGTTTGTCTTGCACCTCTCCTCTGCCGCGCGAGAGTGAGCCCGTGTCATAATTCCTTTTCCGACCTTTCGAATGTTTGATACTACTCGTTATCCGGGTCCGGCTTTTATTCCATGACGTGAATCCCGCTCGCCGCCTTGGCGTTCCGATTTGCCAACGAGAGCGGCGCGTCCGCCCGCGTATCAGAAATTGAATCGCGATTGGTTCGAAATGACAAAGTAGGTAATAAGAAATTAATCTGTCTCGTTAGGAGGGCGCTGGCGTGGTGTGAAACTGGACCAGAGTGTGATTGGGTATCGATCGGCTCGAACGGGAAGTCATAACGCCTGTTTTCAGGCTCTCTCTGTTCGGATGGCTGTCTTCGCCCGCGATTGGCTCCCGTAATCAATTTATTATCGGCTTCTCTCTGCTGCCACCACCTCTCTCAGACTGCTCCGGCCATGTGGCCAGTGGCAAATATTTGTCTTTGGCCGTTTTATCTCTCGACACTCCAGAACCCGATCCCCGTGCGAGAGTTTCGAGGCCGCGAAGTTGTGACGGAAACCGTAACTTGGTACAACTCCCTTCCCCTTCGTTACGCGATTTCGAGTCAACGGCCGTCGATATCGGCGTCACCGGGCAACGCCCCACCCAACGGCCTACCGCCCGGCTACGCCTCGCCACGCCAAGGGATAAAAAGACCCGGTGCGCTGCCGGCGCCGCGCTTCATGTGACTTCCCTGTCACTTTCCATGATGGTCGCCAATGCAAGTCTTCCTTTCTTCTCCCTTCTTTTCTCCCGGACGTCACGCTGTTTAGCCCAGAAATTTCACTTTTCGATAGTGTTACCGGGAGGCCCCTCCAGCGCCTCGCTCGAGTAGTTGTTCGTCGCCCGATCAGTTTCGCCAGGTCAAACCGCGAGCCGAGACGCTGCACTTTTCTTTCCTCCGCCGCCTTCTTCTTTCCGTTTTTTGTTGTCCCGTGCCGCGCGGCCGGCCGCCGTTGTCGCGGCGACGGTGACGAATAGTGGGCGATGCAGTGTGCCATCAGGGTGGGGGGGCGGAGCGGGAGGAGGAGAAATCGTTTATGTGGACGGGTTGCGCAAGCGCGCGCGGCCGTGTCCCTCTCAATGTCTCAATTTGGAATTATTAAGAATCTGCCGGTCGGTGGCTACAACAAAAGTGGCGGTTTCAGTCCCGCCGGGCAGACTACGGGGTCTTTACCGACAATATTTTGACTCGATCGGCTCCGCCACTCGTCGGGTTTCGTACAACATCAGATCATAGTCGTCGTGCGGCGCATGGCCGACCGGTTTGGGAGCGGGCGGAGCTGCGCCGAGCTGCGCGGAGCCGTGCGGAGCTGCGCGGGTGATCTACGAGTGTTTCCACGTGATTGGCTGAGCATCGACGTCCACGATCAGCAGCGCTTTCACACGCACGCGCCCTCGAGCATCGCCCAACCGCTTTTATTTTGTCACTAATTTGTCCACCGTTTATGAAAAATCAAATAAGGAAAGCATGCTGAAAGTTTTTCTTTGTTTTAATTACGGGTCAATTGTAAAAAAAGAATGAAACAACTGGGGATGTAAAGGTTGGCACTACACAGTCACGGTTCAGATGAGACAGAGCGGGG
>NW_026267526.1:7870-10903 GCF_000697945.3 Frankliniella occidentalis | reverse complement strand
GGGGGGGGGGGGGGGTCGTCTTCTCGGAACAAGTACCATGTAGCCTCGGCTCGCTCGCGCGGACACTGCCTGCACAAATCACTCAGGCGAGCGCCGTAAAGGCAACAAAGCGGGCGGTGTGTAAAACACGTGCTGGTGTCTATATGTTGTGGCGACTGTCGCGCACAGAGTTAAATGGTCGGTATAATTGCCATAAAAAGAAGAGCTGAGTGCTGTGTCCTCTGTGTCTGTTTCTGCACCCAGAAAAAATATGTTCTGACCCGAGATCATGTATTTTTTCTTTATCGATTTTTTTTTGTTCGAAGAAATATCGTCTGATTCGAAAGAGACTATGGATATTATCTTGTTTCAAAAGTAAACTCGATCTGGGTCCAAAATGTACTTCAAAGAAGAAAACATTTTTCTGGATTTGATGTGTTCTTCTCTTTGCCTACTTGGCATTGATCTCCGTGGTTATTGTCGATTATTTACATTCTGCTCTCTCTCATCTCTGTTTCTCAGTGTCGTCTACGACGCGTCCCCGTCCGGCGCGATGATCTGAATGCGCAGAGCAAGAGTCGTCCGCGGGCGCCCACGCGAAAGGGGTCATTAAAGCTCATTATATCCACGAAGAACTTTCACTCTCAATGGCTATTTACAGCCGGACCACTCATATATGCTAATCGGAGCACCGTGCGCCGCGCAAGAGATTCAAAACGGACTCATTCAAAACGAGCGAGTGCATGAGCGTCACTGCGTCACACTGACTCCTCGGTGCGCTGACGGGCCCGGCCACACCCCCTTTTGTGGGGCGTGGAGGTCCAAAGGAAGGAGGCCGGTTGGAGATAGTGCCAAAGGTAACGATCAACAGATTAAAACGGGGGCAAAATTTGAAAAACCTAGAACTTCAAATGTAAACAATAACCGACTGAAATCGTTTCCCATCATGGTATTATGAAGCCTTGGGAGTAACTAGAGCGGGCTTTGCTTATCAACGCGCCGCAGCGAGCCTCGGCAGCACCAATCGTGCCATCACAAATCGACCTTCTGCTTTGTGCCGCCGCCTCTTTTGCTGCCATGTCTTTCGCCTCGCGCCACGCCGCGCTGCGCCACGCCGTGACTGGCCTAGCAGGCTGGTATCGGCGAAAGAAGCGCGCCGGCCGGGGCTCTCTGCGCTGAACGACACGGGCCGTGTTTTTGCTCATCCTCGTGGCGGGGCGTGGCGGGGCGTGGCGGGGCGTGGCGGGGCGCGGCTTGGCAGCACGCCGCGGCGGCCTGGCCAGCACGCTCTCTGCCGTACACTGCGCGGGACGCGGCGAGGAGGCCCCGGCGCTATCGCTCCTTATTACACTAGGGGCCCAACAACTCGCGAGAGAGCCGCGTGGCCGTGCACAGCGAGAAAGAGAGAGAGAGACACACAGCGAGAGAGAGAGAGAGAGAGAGAGAGTGAGAGAGAGAGGACCGTTTAGCTCGATAGCACGCGCCCGCGGCAGCACGCCCGGCCCCCGCGCCCCCGCACGCCCCCTGCTTGTGCGATCTAATACCTGCACGCACTCCACGACAAGCACGGAATAAATTTGCCTGCGCCGGGCAGTGCTGTCGTGTCGGCAGTGTGTCCGCGCGCGCGCGTGCATGTGTGTGGGGTGTTTGTTTGTTTTGCACTTGGAACTATAAGAGAAATTGAAACTGCTTATAGCTGTTTTGTGTGCATGGTTATTATTGTACTAGTGTTGCACGGATGGCGCCCCGTAGGGTGGAGGGGGCGGCTGGCAGGCGGTGACGGCAAGGGAGGGGGAGGGGGCAGCGGCAGGCTCTGGCGCTTGGCGCTGACTGATGCGGCCGCCCGTTATCGGGCGCCTGGTGGGTAGGCAATGCAGGGGCACTTGTGCGCCGCGGGTCTGCCTACCCACCCGTCCGCAGGCGTTCTGGAGACGCCCTGTACTCCCCACAAGAATCTATCTATCCCCCTCAATCTCTCTCTCCCTTCTTCACTGTCTTGCTGTGCTGTTCCATTCCACATCCTGAATGTACCCTAGTATTTGGCAGAACGGGCAGAACCTAAGAGGGGTCCTAGCCTTTTATAATTAGTGCTCACCAATTCAAATAAAATCCGGCGCAATCTCCCTTTCGGCCGGTGTTCTTCTCTGTCCTTTCTCTGTATGTTTTTATTTTCTATGGTTTTACACCCTCTGTCCCTCCCCTTCATCCCCCCGACCCTCTGGCATCGCGTGCAAGTGAGAGAGACGGCAACAGAGCCTCGGCACGTCGATAATAAATCATCCTTGCGCGCTGCGCTGTAGTGCACGGCTATGCCGCTGACGGCGTGGATTAGCGCGCCAGGGATTAACGCGGCGCGAACTGCCGCGCACGGTGCTCTCCTTGTCTCTCACTCGCTGCGTCTCTCACGCTCTCCTTGTCTATCTCACGCCAGACAGAGACCTGTGCGTGCGATGATGACGCGTGTCAGCGGCAGGCGAAGCTGAGTAGTTGTCGACGACAGGTGCGACTCAGCCGCAGTCATCCGCAAAACGCTCGTCACCATTTCCCCGTGCGACACACCGGAGTAGGAGTAGTGCTATATGTTTGCTTCGAAACGCCAGCTTTCCTTGCCCACGCAAATGCCATTTGTTGCGTGTGTGTGTGTGTGTGTGTGTTGTATTTTGTTGTGTGAGGTTTGCGATTCTTCTCGCACCATGCCTTTTTCCGATGTTAGTTTTGGATGCTTATTTATTGATTGGGCCAGGAGGTCAATAAAGAAGGCTGTAGAGCTAGCTGTTTCGACAAGCAGCAGCAGCAGTCGATAGTGGTGGTGTTACAGTAGCGCGTGTGTTTCTTGTGATGATGTGACCTCCCGCCAGGACGTGTTGCGGCTCTCACACGACGAGTCCGCGGGAGGTCCCCGCGAGGCGGCTCTTGCGCGGCGTTCTTGTGTCTCGTGTTGTGTGCACAAGGGAGGTGGGGGGGGGCTAATTATAGCGACCCCCATCCCCCATTGTCATTGCCGACCGTCGTTACGCGGCTTACCCCCGCGGGGCAGTGTTTGATCAGGCTGAT
>NW_026267526.1:0-5249 GCF_000697945.3 Frankliniella occidentalis | reverse complement strand
CGAAACTTTTTGATCATCACTGGAGTAATAGGCTTCGCTAATCGCTCAGCCAAAAATAAAATAGAAGGCTAGGTGCGAAAGCAGTTAAAGGGGACAGCGACGCAAATATTGGTGTCGCATCGCGTTATTCGGGTCGGGTCGGTGTGTTGACACAGCGCTCTCCATCTCTGTAGGAGTGATGATTGGAGGTGATTGTCCTGATGGGCGCTGATGGGACGCTCTGTATTAGGAGCGAAATCGCACCTCGAGGTGCTCTCCGTCCCGCCGCGCACCGCCGCTCCACCGACACTCTTACGCCCAAACGCGTCCCTTTTGGCACCTCCCTGTTTCAGTCCCGCGCGGCGTATCGTTATTTTCTCGACAGTGTTTGGCAGGGGCTCAACAGGCCTTGCCCGCGATGACCCGCCCTGCCCCGCCGCGGTGAGGCAATGTTTGATGGAGGCGCTGCGTGCGATAGTGCCCCGCGGGCCGCTGCAGGCCCCTGGAGCTCCCTGGAGCTCCCTGGAGCTCCCTGGAGGCCCCTGGAGCCCCCTGGAGGCAGCACGGCGGCTGGCCCCCGCCCGCCGTCACTTCCTTTGAGTGATGAGCGGTCGCCCACCGCAGCACCGCGCAGCACGCCAATCTATGTGTATCGCGCGCATCTTGCCGCAAGGCGTGGCGGGGCGTGGCGGGGTGGGGTGGGGTGGTTGCCGAGGGCGGGGTGAGCCGCTGGTGGTGGGCGGAGGGCGATAGGCCAAGGACGCGGCGCGCACCGCATGACTTATACGGCCACGGCGCAGACGCGACACACACCGCGGCGACCTGAACGCACGACAGAGCGGAAGTGCCCCCGGGACGCGCGGCGAACTACCGCCACTTCCGGCGCGCGCTTTAAAAACATTTATACCTTTTAGATAATCAAACAGACAAAATTGTAATCCGTGAATGGATCAAACGCCATGGGCGTCAATTTGTGTAATTCGTGCCAATCCATCATAATCCCGTTTTTTTGCGAAAAAAGGTAGTACATGTTTTCAAACTAGCTGGGCAGATCGTAAAAATGAAACATCTCTTGTTTTTTTTTCTTCTGCACTCTTGTCGCTTGGCCGATGAGCCCCTTCGGGATGGTCCCGTCCCGAGGCCGCCGTGCTGCTGCGCCCGCTGCGCCAGCCGCGCCCGCCGCGCCCCTCCCCGGCACGTAGGCACCATGGGCGCCGCTGCTGATTGGCAGGTCGCGCAGCTCGCTGCCAGGCACACACGTAATTGTGACGATAGTAACTGGGTTACTGATATGTGTTGCCCCACGACGTTCTCGTCGCACGGTGGCGCGGCCCCGCGGCTGCGCAGCACTGCAGTATGTGACCCACGGATGATGCATTTTTATGAGGTTTCCACCCGCGCCGCCCCTAGCGCGTAACATCGCGTGGGACAATTACGACGTGTGAATTGAGATGCCTTCCTGTTTCCAAGTTTTACATAACACCCATGGGAGCAAAATACCTGAGCGGGGATGTGGGGCGCCCCCGCCCTCTTCCCTGCCGCGGGCCCGTCTGGAGCGCCCCTAGGCGCGACTGAACTACTTCTCAGCATTGTTTCTCTCTCCGGCGGCACCGTGTCAGCAGGACGCTCACGGACGAGGGGACGCTCCGCGTGCGGCCAAAAGTGCGCGCGCGTGCATTTTTCCTTTCGTCTTGGAATTCCGTGTTTTAATGCTTTTCCACGAAGGCGCGCGTGTGTGTTCGGCCGCTTTTGCATCATGTGCTTTTCGACACAAAGGAATGTGCCACAGCTCGTCGGTGGCGCTACTCCCTGCTCTGCCGGGGCTAGGCCGTTACAAGTGCAATAAAGTCAAACTATCCTAGTTTCCGTTCGTATTTATACGGCCCGGCCTCATAAACAAGCTTTATTAAGATGGAACGCTAAGTAGGTGTCGAATCGCCATCGTAAATTATTTCCCCCTTTTTTTCGTCCGCGTAGAGCATTTCGCCGGCTTAATGGACGATCAGGAAATGAGGCCTGCTCCCGATAGCGAAGCTTTTCCACCCGAAACTAGTCCATCAGCCCAGCGGCGGCCAGAGGACCGGGCACCTTCGGGTCGCCCGCTCGTAACTCTGTCCCTGTTGCTGTAGTTGTTGTTTGAACAGCCCTTTTAAAACGTTGTGTCCCAAGTCGTGAGAAACTGTCGCGCAGAGCGAGTAGCAGGGACGGGAGAGACAAGAATCTCGCACGAAAACGCGAAAAGAAGTCGGTCGCACAATGCATGGGTGGGCGGCGCCGGCGGCCTGTAGGGCGGCCCTGCAGCGGTCCGGCCGGCCGGTCTTTTGGCGCTGAAGTGCGATAATCCGTCAGGGAGATAGAGGGGTCCATTGTTTGGCCACGCCCCCCGGTGTGCCGGGAGCCACGACCGTTTACCGGCCGCAACAGACGGTCAAAGCTAAAAAAAAGGATAAACAAAAAAAATATGAAAATAACCTGCAACGCATATGAAAGGGATTATGAGATAGAAAAAAAAATGGGCGGGAGGGGGAAGGTGATGCTTCCCTCGTAATGACGAGGAACATAATTCATATGCTTGGCTTGCGGTCGTCTTGGCGAGCAGCAGATTTGTGAACCAGGTTACGATCCGCTGCTTGCTAGAAAGAACGTGATTATTCCGAGACTTTCTTTCTCTTTCTCTCCTCCTTGAAAATTATGTGTCGTGTCGTATAAGCGCGATTACAGCGCAATTTTAATTTATTTTTTTCTGTAAGTCCCGCCGCACTGCTAGTTGCTCTGGTTTTTCTTCTCACCCTCTCCTCCTTGTTACAGGTGCGTACCTGGTGGAGCTCCGTGGAGCTGCACTGCATGGAGTTATTGCCGAGCGGAACCGGTAGGATTTCTCCACGAGGCGACCCTCCTGCTTCTACTCCCCTTCCCCCTTCTCTCATTTTCCCCGCAATTTTCATTCACTTCTCTCTTTGCCCTCGCTGTATATCGTTCTCTGTTTAGTCGTTTCTCCCCTTTTATTTCGCATCGCTGCTTCCCTTTTCTCCCCGCTATCCGCGTGGCGTTAATTCATCCTCCTACTTGACGAATGTGTCCTGACGGGGGCTGGACCGGTCTGCGCTAAGGCCCGCCTCGGCGCCCGCAGCATCTCTAGGACTGCTGTATACCCCCCGCTGCCGTCGCTGTCGCTGGCTGGAGCGCGCGAGCGGCGGTGTGAAGCGACAACATTTTTCGCGGATGCAAAAAATAACCACGATGTTGATGAAGACCTCTCTCGTTTAGTGCCGTGTGTCGTGTTGATGATGCTTGTCCGGCTTTTTATTATGTGCCACATCGTCGCGCGCAAGCGTGAAGATTCCCCGCTTTGATTAAATTATTTTTTTGCGCAACTCTTTTTTTGCAATACTCTTTTGCGTGCGCATTCCGATGCAGTGGGGTCCTGACCACACGCACTGCGCGTCCCTGCCCAGCCCATATGCCGCAGTCGTCGACCTTGCGCGGTCCCACCTACAGCCGAGCCGAGCGTCGAGCCGAGCCGAGCCGAGCCGGCTGATGCGCTAGGATAGGAGGGCTCTTGTTTCCAATGTAACGCCACCTGCAGCCCACCGCATTGCCAGCAGGCCGGGGGTGTCTCGGTGTCCAGTGCAGCAGGATGTCGCCGACTGCACCGTTACAAGCCCCTCCTCCTCCTCGCAACTGGGCGGCCCTCGCGCTGCAGATACGTGGCTTGCACCCTCCTCCGCCTGCAGTCTGATGATAGTGCAACACATTCTGGCATCGACATCGCCGTGTCGTTTTCTTTTCAATGAGATGGCCTCGCTCCGCGATACTCACGCACCGGCGGCGGCGCGGCGCGGCGCGGCCGGGGAATTAGAATAATCATCATTTTGATTGAGGATGACGGTCATCGGGGAGGCGGTGCGGTGCGTCGGTGCGTGATGACGGCGAGGGTCGTCCCCGCGGGTAGACCAGTAAGGAGCATGTTGACCTTTTTATGAGTTAATTATTCGTTTATAAGTTTACTGTTTTCTTTTTCCGATCGTTCTCACGACTCAGGCCACTCTCACTCTCTTTTGTAACTGTCCAATTGGTAAGGATGCGTGCTGGAAACGCAACAGCCCGCGGCGTCGCCAACGGCGACACTTATTTTGCGCTCTGCGCTGAAGCGTGTGAAGCTCTACAACAAACAGGACAACAGGATAGTCTGCCTACCAGCCGGCCTGCGGGACGGACACAAAGTTCATCCCTTCCTGCTCTACTTTTAGAGAACTGGATAGTGTGTGCCTCTGGAATAAAGCCTCGCGTGTGTGTGTGTGTCACATTAGCGCGCATCGCATGTGTGCGAGTGTGTGTGTGTGCTGCGGTGTGACACGTGAAACCCAGTGTGCCAGCGGGGCTGGTCCTGTTTCTCCTCAGGACAAAGACGCTTTGTGCCCCGGCCACAACGGGATGGCGACGAGCCGTGTCCTGGTGTCCAGGACACCCGGCCATGTCCTTCCTCGTGGGGCCTTGGCGTCCCTCCGTCCGTGCGTGCGTGTGTGCGCGTGCACGCGCCCCCCGCGGGGTCATCGCGAGGTGGTGGTGCAGGGCCTGCCCCAGGCCACACAGGCCGCGCCGGGCGCGATACGCAGCTGCAGCCAAGCCTGCTGCAAAACGGGCTGCAGCAGGTAGCGGAGCAGCAGGATGTTGGCTCGCACCGCTGCAGGTCAGTAGGGTGACGCTGACGCATTTCACCGGGTTGCCGCCGCCGCTCTGTTCTGAAAACCTTATTGGTGCAGTAGAAGCTCAACCGACAAAAATTCGCGTGGCTGCTATGCAACTCTCAAAATTATCTTTCTAGTTGGTAGTTAACTTTGCGAAATATTTCTACAGTAGTACCTACCAACTTCCAAACGGTATAGTATACTAAATCTACTTAGCCCTTTCCTCCTCTTCAAAGTAAAGAATGAAAACAACGTTGTTGTTCTCTACTGCAAATGACGTATTTCAAGGACTCTGTATTTTGCATTAAACCAGCATACACACCTCACCAAAGTAGGCATAGCAGCGGCCTAGCGGCAAAGTTCACGTCCTGCAAAAAGAAATCCACGTGCGACATAATTACTGTTTTGAAGTTTGGCAGTGTTGCGCCTTTGTAAGCAGAGCCTTCTTGTTTATTTGCGCCGTTCTGCGATACACACACCACTGACCTGCCCCGTGCCTCTCCTGTTAAGCCCCTCTCTGACTGGCCGCCGCCGCGGGCCCGGGGCGCATCTCTAATGGTCATCGCGCCGAACGCCCCCCCC
>NW_026267525.1:208885-212652 GCF_000697945.3 Frankliniella occidentalis | reverse complement strand
AGATGGGTAGGCTCGAACAGGACTGGATTCTGTGGGGTAATGGTCTTGATATCCCGGTCCGTCGCCTTCGGGCCACCTCGCTCGACCGACTGCTGCGGGCCCCCTTTTGCCCCCCTTCCTGCCCCCCCTCCTACTTGCTCTGAGTACCGGTCTCTGGGCCGGCCCGCCCCGCCACCTTGAACTTGACCGGACGCGCGGGGTACCCGGTAGGTAGGCAGAGACTATCTGTCGAGGTACTCGCAGGCCGTTCCCTCGCCCCTCGCCCCGCGGGCCGACACCTCTGGGGCCCGAGTATCGTGTCAGACGTGGCTTTGTAAGAACGTCTCCCTCAGTCCCCTCCTCGCCCCCTCTCTCCTAGGGCGGTGGCGTCGCGCCCAGGCGGAGGGTGCTTGGGGGGTCAGTGTGTGCGTGTGTGTGTGTGTGTGTGTGTGTGTGTGTGTGCTGTTAGCGCGGGTAATTTACGCTGCCTCGCGTGTCTCAGTCGGCCTACACCGTTTTCTGAAGAGGACACTGTTCATTAAGTTTGAGAGGAAACCGGTATTTTTTGGTGGGGAACTACTTACACTCTGCGTCAGTTGCTCACAGCTAAATAATTATGCTTTATAGAAATCCTGAAAAACAATAGTTTTTTTCAAATATAGCGATGGGAAATAAAAGACCATACTACTCGGCGTTTCGAGTGGAAGTAGTGAGCGGCCTTGCTGAGGCCGCTTGGGGCGCGACACACTGACCTGGCGTGGCAGCGGCCACCTCCGGCACAGACGTGCAGCAGAGCTCAAGCTCAGGCTCCGTGGGCGCGAGCAGCGAGCGCTGTGCAAAGCAAAGCCGGGCCCGCTCTTCGCACACACACACACACACACACACACACACACACACACACACACACACTCACACACTCCACTGCAGGACAACAGGAAGCCTGTAGGAGGTGGCCGACGGACAGCAGGGCAGGGCCGACAGGAGGGGCCCCTCCTCACGGGAGCTATGCCTTTTGTTCCTGGAGATTCCAGGCGCGGCCAAAGCGGGCGTGCCAATGAGAGAAAGCCGGGTTGGTGACATTGCACGACTGCGAGGACACATTAGCCTGTAAAATATGGAGCAAACTCACGGACCGTAGAGCATAAAACCTCTGTAAAAGTCCACACACACTACCACTTACTCTTTCGGAGGCTCTTGAACGCCTGGCCGCCGCGCCCCGCTGAGGGCGTGCCCCTGGTGGGCGTGGCCGGCGCGAGGCCCCAACCGTGGATGGTCACGTGACCAATCGCCGTCCCTCACTGCGATATTGTGAAGGGCCTGTAAGGGACAGAGCTTCACACACACACACAGCCGAGCGCGCAAAAGTCCAACCCCATTCTTTCACGTGTCAGGTGAAGCAACCTGGTAGATCACATGATCACATGCGTCTCACGCGACGGGTGGTTAGAGGTAGAAGGCCGGTGGCACGGCGGTCGGAAGAGCCCCACCTCCAGCGTGTGGGTGCGATTCGCCGCTCGCTTCACCAGCTGTTTCTGCCTGTTCACGTGAAGCTCTCCTGTGAGTGAGCCGCTGCAGACGATGCAGATGTTGGGCTCACCGGCCTCTGCGCCCGCACCATCAGATGGGTCGGCATGCTGGGCGGCGGTGGCGCACGGCGATGGCATAATAACGGAAAATACCGTCCCGTCCCGATGGCTCAAGTCTCGAGCCAGGGGGCGAAGGCATCACTCCAAAGGCCAGAGCGAGCGCCTGACCTATGGGGCTGGGCGGCGCCGGCCTGCCAAGCCCGCGCACCCGCCGGCCGCTGTCCCCGCACGGAGGTGAAGCAACGACGCAAGTCGTCCTCATTTGGTTTCCCGCTCGGCTCATGTAGTAGCCCAAGCGCGCGAGGAAGGAAAAGACGGTACACGGCAGCGAAACATAAGAATACTGTTTATCGTGTGTGTACGTCGTTTTCCTTTTAAGGCCCACTCGAAGCGAATCCCATCGGCGTTCAGGGGCCATCCACAAAGTCAGTCCGTCATTCGCCGTCACGAACCTCGGTGCGAAGTCCAGCCAATGCAAGCAGCTCCCATAGCGCCTGATGGGTAGGCAAAATCTTGGCTGCAGCACAGGAGTGTAGTGCGGGGCGGCCTACCCCGAGTGTCGCAGGCGCCAAGCTCCTGGAGTTTGCAGACTGAATTTAGGAGAAACGGACATCCTTTCTGGACGATCCCTTGTTCCGCTCTCAGCCGGCGCGGCCAAGCCCCCCGGTAACACTAGATTCACCACGCCCACGCTGCGGCCCGGCCGGGGCCCCGCCCGTGTAACTCCCGAGTCCTGCGCCGTCACCGTGATGGCCGGGTTCGGGAGTGCAGCAGCGAGAGCGGCGCGGCGCCGGCTGCTGCTGAACCCCCCACGCTCAGCAGTCGTCCCGTCCCGGCGAACATAGCGCAGCAGAGCCGAAGCTCCGAAAACGGCCCTCGGCCAGCGCGGGAGGGAAAAAAATTACGAAATCACCTTTGCCGATACCCAGCGTGCCCCCCGCCCCCTCCGTCGTCATAGCTCGCCAACCCGCCTCCGCTTCCCTCAGGGCAGTTTACCTCCACTCACCAACCCCCTTTCTATCCACTGGGGGGGGGGGAGGGGACAAGAAGGAGTGTGCCAATGGCCTCCACCGCCCGCCTGGGTGGCGTGGGGTTAGACTTGTCCACCCCTTGCTGACCCCTCTCTTTCTCCCCCCGATGCAATATGCACGAGGTCCAAAACCTCCACCTATGTCGCTTCCCGCAAACAAAGAAGGAAAAGCTAAGCGCGGCATGCTATGCTTTGCGTCGCTACTAGCACAAAAGTGTCGTATGACTGTTATACAGCAGTCGAAATAAAGATAGACTGTCGGTGCGATACACGAATGAGTAGAATGATTCACTTTCAAAATCATATTTTTTTCCTTGAAACCGAAAACTTTATGAGCCAGTATTGTGATGATATCGAGGAACCACTGATGTGAATTTTTCAAGGAATCGATACAATACCAACTATACCAACTTTACCACCACCTAATTTTGGGCTGGGACAAAGTTGGGAGCTTATAGACAAAGGCCTAATACTGCCTGGCAGGAAATGTTTTTTCTCGGTGCAGATAACGACCCATGGCTATCCCTAGTGGGAGAGGTTCCGGGTATTTTTCAGAAATGACACCGAATGATTAGGAATACTGAATTTTTCGGTGTGCACCACTCACACTTAACGTTCAATCCGAGGGGGCAATAACTCCATTTTGATGTGTACACATGATTCCCGAAATACCTGATTCCCACTGATTCCCAGTGATTCCCGTCTGCTTATATTAATTTTTTAGGTTTTCTAGTGGTAGAAAACGCGCATTTCGACTAATTTGTACCAGTTCCACGAGGGTCCCGCTTAATTTCAGCGATTTCTATTGATTTTGATTAATTTTTATCCTGATGATTCTCGGACAGGTGTACACATGATTCCCGGAGTTATTGCCCCCTCGGTTCAATCTATGCCACGGAAATATGATTCAAAAACCAATACAATTCGAAACCATTTTAACAGTGAATTAAAAATTAATCGAAATCCTTCAATTTAAAACAAATGTTTGACATAATTGCGCACCAAATTGTTGTTCCCTGTCCCCGCCTGTTCTTTTCCTAACCGAATAACGCTCGTTTGCTACAGTATGTGGTGTGGTGTGGTGTGTATGTCCGCGCGACCCACCGGCAGCCCGCCAATAAGGGCCGATGCCGATAGGTGCCCCAGCCCACCCCGCCCCGCCCCACCCCACC
>NW_026267525.1:205268-208835 GCF_000697945.3 Frankliniella occidentalis | reverse complement strand
ATTTTCCACCTACAATACTGAATGAATTTAATTTATAAATATCTTTGCTTCAAAGGGAGAGGCCAAAATGCCCATCGCATCTGTCACATCCAGCCGAATTTGTTTGCCTTGATGAAGAGTGCCAAGCTTTGGAATCGGGCAGTAGCCGTCTCATGTGTTTTATCTGTAAGGACTATGGAAGGCACAAGACTCACAAGGTATGTTAGATTAGCAAATGTAATAACCAAATCCATGTCTGTTGAATATTCTCTAGATTTAACAATAATTAATTCAATTTACCATTTTACAGCATGGGCTTGTTGAAGTTGAAGCTGAACACATTCGTTCATCAGTTATAAATGCCATGCAACATGTAAGGAAACTTATGGAAGAAATGAGTGAAGCTGTTCAAAGAATTGGTAAGATTTATGTTAAATCAAATTAGCAGAAAACATTTATGAGTGAACTTTTTTAATTGAATTGGATTTTTTTACAGACAATGTTGCCCAGAGATTAGAAGGAGCTGACCCTGCAAGCATTGCAGAAGATCGACCGGGTACTGCTGCTCTTGCTCGAGCTCGAGTGCAAGATTTCTTTCAACAACTTCGTGATTCTTTGGAGTTGCAGGAGGCTGCAGCACTAACTGCTGTTGATACGCACCTCAGACAACGTCTGTGTACTTTGCAACAACTTCAAACTGATCTTGCTTCATGGCTTAGTCAGGTTGCTTGTGCTACTCTGCAGTGTGAACAAGCAATTCAGCAGGATGATGGCAGAGTCATTGTCGCTGCCCGAGAAATTAAAGAAGCTCTATTGTCTATTGAAAAACAACAACAACAACTCTCTGAATTGTCCCCAGAACAACTGCATCCTGAACCCTGCATACCTATAACATTCACCAAGGTTGGTACTTTCTGCAATATGATATATTACAGCTGGTTTTCTTATATTACCTAATTAAATGTCTATTGTCTGTAAAAAAAAAAATGTTCTGTTTCTTACAGGACAACAGAGTTCACATTGGAAGGAAAATAGAAATGCGAGTTGTCTTCCTAGGTTTAGATGGAGCTGGTAAAACATCAATTCTTTTCAAGCTTAAGCAAAATGAGTTCACTGTGGAAATTCCAACAATTGGTTTTAATGTTGAAAGTATTGAGTACAAGAACTTGAAACTTACTGTTTGGGATGTTGGCGGTCAGCATAAACTTCGGCCTTTGTGGAAGCATTATTATCTCAATACACAGGTACAAGACTTGTCTTGTTATCATTATTTTGATTATTTTAGTCCAATTGTCTTTTGTTCTTTTCAACATGTTTGCCCTATTTCAGGCAGTTGTGTTTGTTGTTGACTCAAGTGACCCAGAAAGATTCCCTGAAGCGCTTGGTGAATTAGCCAAGCTTATATCAGAGAAAGAATTAAAAGATGCCTCTCTACTGATTCTTGCAAATAAGCAGGTAAGTCTTTAGTTTAATTTAGAAAAGTAAGAAGTCATACAATCTCATTTTATGTTGTTTGTTTTAACATCTTTATGTTTCAGGATCTACCAACAAGCGAGTCATTAGAGAGAATAACCGATGAGTTGACATTGAACAAACTCTGTTGTGGTCGCAGTTGGCATATTCAAGCGTGTGATGCTCAGAGTGGAAGTGGTCTCCATGAAGGACTTGACTGGCTTTCAAGGCAAATGGTTGCCTCAGGAGTGTTTGACATTAGTTGAAAAGGGAGAACATTAAAATCTTTTGAAATGACAGAATTTTCTGTCATATTAAAGTTTGAGAGGTATTTAAAAAGGTACAATACAAGTTCTCATAGAATTTCTTACCAGGTAGTACAACGACTCCAGTAAATGGTGTCTCCTGCAACAAGGTAGCTCAATCTTTTTCTATTTCTGGGTAGAGAGAGAATGGGCTTGTATTGTACTCAGGAGTATTTTGAGCTATGACTCTTCAAACTGTACCTGGTCATTCAGTATGATGTAGCCCCACTACAATAGGTAATTGTAGTGTAAGTTGTGAACACATATTATATCATAATGAAACTGTTGTTTTTGTGTTAAATTTCTGTATTTCAATTCTAATTATTTTTGTCTGCTTTTTGTTATTGTTATTTTGCTATTAGCGATTTTTGTTTTGTTTTTTAAAACTGCTGTGATAAGTTTTGGACTCCTTTATTTTTAAAATTTGGAGCTCTAGGGCTAGGTGTATTTTCTTTAATTTAACAGAGTGGTTGTTTTACTTTTGTTTCCCTTAATTAAGGATAATCAATGATAATGGTCTCAATTTAAATGTTGTTGTGAACTACATTGCATAATTATAGCATAGTTTTGGATATCTGAATCATTTAAGGTATCCTACTAATCAATAGTTAGCTAAGCCTACCTTACACTACTCTATGTAGTAGTGAGGTAAATCGTCACATGTTCTTAAGTCTCTTTACACCACAAATGCCGTTCAAGCCGCCTCTCACAGCCTCTTTCTTAGCTGCTATAAGCTTCATCATTCCTTATCAATAACAGTGAGTAAGTATCGTTCATGTAAAATATCTTTGTGTCATAGTTTAGTTGGTGCTTACAATATGCCATTCCGGGAGGTGTAGGGTGAAAACGTACATCTCTCTATAACGGCCTTTTTCAAAGTGCCCTAAGTTCTTCGATTTCTTCTGTTGCAAAATTGCAATGTGACGGTGCTCCAAAGTTTGGCGTCTGGATTTTAGATTCTCATTGAGACTGTCGTCATGCGTGCGTATATTTGTATGTGTCGGTTTATGTTTTGGAAGCAGGCAATTGCTGTAAACTGAAATAAACAAGATCTTTTTGCTTTTGAACAGTCTTGTGTTTTAATACAAAAATAATAATAAAAACAAATATAAAAACCCTTTCTGTCGAAGCCTTGCTGTAAGGGGGGCAGTAGTATAGTCATGTCGGTCATGTCACACCAGTCACACACTGCACCTGACCGTCAGAGAAGACGACGGCAACAGCCTCCCTACGCCACGCCACGCAGTCGGCCCCCCCGGGGAGGACCGGGAAGGGGGCGGGGCAGGAGGACTGGGACAGGTGCGGGCAGAAAGGTGTATGGGGGAGAGGGGGAGGGGAGGGGGGCGGCGGAGTGCCGCTACGCCGGCAACTAGTGGCCGGGCCGCGCCGAGCCGAGCGCCCCCCTGCAGCGGCCGCGGCCCGCGACGCGGCGCACCAGTGAGTACCCAGGCTCCGTCCACGAAGCCCCTTTTCCGCGCCGCGTCCCAGTCGCTCCGCCCCGCGCCGCGCGCCGCAGTCCGCGAGTGCAGTGTGGTGTTGTTGTAGTGCAGTGCACAGCCCAGGAGGATTACCCCGTTGGATCTTTTGAGCACTCCACTCCGCCCCGCCCCGCCGCCAGGATGATGACCGAGACGGCCGTGACGGTGACCACCGGGCACCCCCAGCAGGCGCACCCCCAGCAGCACCCCACCGTCAAGACGGACCCGGGCCAGTCGCCGGGCAGCCTGTCCTGGATGCGCATCAACGTCAACTACTTCAAGACCCTGCCCGGCATCCTCAAGCTGGTGCAAGTGGTGAGCATGCACTCCGTGTTGGGGAGGGGGAGGGGGGA
>NW_026267525.1:191806-197218 GCF_000697945.3 Frankliniella occidentalis | reverse complement strand
CCCCCCCCCCTTTCCCCTTCCCTCTCCGCATTCCCTACGCGTCTACGGTTTCGGGTTCAAACGCCCGGCGGGCGGGCGCCCCTCACTGATTTTCCTCAACTCGGCGTGTCCGCTGACCCTGCTTGACCTTTTCAATGGAGTTTTTCCTGCTCGGGTGGCAAATGGCGGCTGAGGGAAGGCGGCACGCAGCGCGCCACGCGGGCCAACAACCTCGCCTTTGCGGTCACTTTTTGTCCGTCCGCCCGTCGGTCCGTCCGTCCGTCCGTCCGTCCGTCCTCACGTCTGCCCTTCTCACCCCCCGCCGGGCTCGCGTGCCGCGGTGGCGTGGCGGAGCGCGGAGCTGAGTATGTGGACGGACGTGCGAGTCGCGACTTAGCCGCGCTCAGCTCCGCCGTGAGGGCCCACACGACCATGGCGGTATGGCGGGGCAGGCGCCAGGCGCCTATACGCCTCTGCTGCCAGCTCCCCTTCATGCCGTCAAGCCCGGCACCCCGAAGCCCCATGGCAGGGTCGGAGACGTGGGTGCTTTTTATCTGACCCATCAGGAAACTTTTTAACGACCTGTCAGTCGGTGTCGCCTTCCCCCTCCACCATTACTGAGCAGCTCCCTGGTTGACGCCCCCTACCCCTTGACTAATCAAAGTCTAGCTGCCGATGCTCCGTAGGTTGCCCACATGCACATTTCGTGTTGAAAATTGCCTATCTGCCAGGCGTCTTACTGGAGTGAATGAGTGAACAGGGGTTGGGGGGGGGGGGTGAAATCTCCCCCTTTATCAGAGCCAGGCCCCCTTTTCCACATTCCCCCTGAGCCGGCGCCACTGCCTGCCACGGCTGTATCGTATCGCCGCCGCCGCCAGAGTGCAGCGGGCAGCGGGTCCCCCCCGAGACTGATTGGGGCAGGTGTGAGCCGAGACTCTCTGTGCGGCTGCGGCCGGTCGCTGACCCGGGCACCCCCCTTTCCTCACCCCTCCTACTCCCTTGTTGTTTATTTACAACAGCCGGCTAGCACCGACACACTGCCGGGAACATTTAAAGGTAGCGGGCGGTCTTTGCAAAATGTTCGAGGAAGTGAATTCAGAAACGAGCCACGGTGTGGTCGTCGTCGGCACCGCACCGGCGCCAGAGGCGCGGGCGTGAGTCGCGCCGCCCCCGCGCCGAGCCGGCAGACTGGCCTGGCCTGGCCGTACCATGCGGGAGGAAGAGCTTCACTTTCTAATGCTCGCCGATATGACCCCGCGGCCCGTAGGGCACGTGTAGAGGGGGAGGACCGGGCTGGCCGGTGCATCTGCCCGACCCACACCCCACCCACGCCCCGCTCGCGGCGCGCGAGCTCCCCGGTCACGGTGCAGGCCCGGGGGCCCCGCGCGGCGGGCCCGCTGCTCGCAGGGGGTCAGTGAACCAGCAACGCCCCCCTCCCCCTCCCAGAGGGCCCCTCTCTGCTGTCGCTCCCGGAGCCCCTGCCCCCCCCCTCCCCCCTCGCCAAATGCACTTCCGGCTGGTTTCCGGTGCAGTGATTGGCTCCCATGGCCACTCCTTGTGCGCTTCTCTGTCATTCACTGCGCGTAACGACTTTAATTTGCTCTGCCGAGCCCAAACAACAACCTTTTTGCTGGTGACTTTAGCATATATTTCCGCTTCGGTTTTCCCTCCTTCTTTTTTTGTTTCGCTTATGGCGCCTGCTTAATCCAACCTCACACCGCCGGACGACCCGCCGAGACAATCGATACATACTACGATGGCAGCGCAGCGGGCCTGAAACATTCACCGGGGCCGGGAGGGCTGGACTGGGGCCGCGGGCGACCCCAGTCCGAGCCGAACGAAGGGGAGTTTGAAATTAAACAAATATGTGGGGGGCCCCGCCCTGCGCCCGGCCACACGGCCACATTTGAGCAGGGCCCCTCCGCTCCACCGCCCGGCGGCATGTGCTGGCGGTCTCGTGCTCGCGCTCTCCCGGGGGTTGCGGTTGCCGCTCCCGGCTCTCCTCCTCCTCCCCCTCCTCCTCCCCCTCCCCGCGCCAGGGAGATGCGAATCTCCGGCCTGGAGGCGGCGCGCGTGTCGGCCCGGCCCCACACCGTTTCGGGCTTTACGCAACACCCCGTAGTAAAGCGGTTCCCGATTCGAGTGCCGCGCTGTGTGTGTGTGTGTGTCGGTGCGGGCTGCGGGCGATGTGCTTGCTTACGCCCGAACCGCGACGCCGAAGGTGCGGTGCGCTTTCGATTCGAAATGCGCAGCGCGCTGCTTCTGCTAGCTGCACGCGTGTTGCGCAACCGCCGTGTGGAGGAGATGATGATGATGATGATGATGATGATGATGATGATGACGATGATGATGAAGATGAAGCTCACGGCGCATAACGGTGTGCGAGCCTTATCAGCCGGCCGCCATCGGCTCCACACGACGAGGACCACCTCTGTTTTCCTCGCACACGGGGGAGTGCAGCAGCGTGCAGCGCGGCGCGGCGGCGGTGGCCTCCTGCTGCTGCTGCGCCCGAGAGCAGGAGCGCGCCGCCCGCGCTCCTCGCCGCGCCTGCTCGAGCCCAAATAAGGCCCTCCTGGCTGGCTGCGCGGCCTGTCACTGCTATACGCTCCACAACACCTGTTCGCCGTGAGCCCATCTGGAGCTGCTCGCCGCCGCGGCGGCGGACCCCGTGGGCTGGACGGGCTGGGCCGGGCTGGGCCGGGCCATGGTGGCCTCCCCGGCGGCCGATTTGGAGCTCACCGGCCGGTCGGATCAAAAAGACTGGGTCACCGAGCCACCGCAAGCTCACGCGGGGGGAACTCGGGGCAAGTGTTACACCCTTAATGACACGATCGTGGAGGGCGTTGCCATGTCGGGTATGGCGCTGCCACACGCCGCCGCGCTGCGTGTCGCCCCGACAGTTTGTTGAACGCCGCGAGTTTTGTTGGACACAGCAGCAAACTGCTTGTTTTTGCCCCCCCCCCCCCCCCGGTGGTCAGCGCGGCGCTAAGCAGCAGCAGCAGAGTGTCCGAAGCAAAGAGAAGGGCACTTTGTGCCCGTCCCGTCCCGTCCCGCCGGCCTGTCGTGTCGCGCACAAACAGATCGAACGCAAATAACAGATGGCCTCGCGCTACGCTCCGTAAAGTTCTTCGGCAAAGCTTTATTTTTTTTTCTGTCATTTCCTCCTCTTTTTTATTCGTCCCCGCGTCGTCCCCCTCGCCCGGCCTTGGCCTTGCCGGACACCCCCCGCGGCGTTGCCCCGCCGTCCCTGTGTTTGCAGACATTCCTGGCCCGCGCCTCGCCCCCCCTTACCTCGTTAGTCGTTACCGGCGTCCGTCCGGCTCGTCCGCAAATATTGCCCTTAGCCTGCGCACCTCGACAAACCTGCCAATTCTATGCAAATTAACGTGACGCGAGTTCCCTGCTGCCAGTGGCGCGCGGGACGCGGACTTTTCACCTTCCTTTTCACCCTCAGAAAATGAAATGTGCTCATGATTTCATGACCTTATGATTTTATTTCCCTTCCTGCTTTCTATAGGCAAGGCCCATATTCTGTAGGTTCAACCTATAGGTAGGCACATTATTATTCCTACTCATCTATCCTGTGCATCCTGCGGGTAGCTCTGCTACCTCTGAACATTTCTATTCTAAATTTATGGCCACTTTACATAATGTGACTTCCGAACCCTTTTCCCTCGTGCGCGGCTCTGACCCGCGAGCCACGAGCCACCAGACACGGCCCTGTTCACCAGAGGCCACCGTCAGCTCTGCGGGGGGTTCGAGAATAAGGAGGCAGCCTGACCCGTAACACAAGGAGTACCGCCGCCTCTCTAAACAAATGCACGTGTTGTGAGCGTGCATGGTGATGAACATGATCTGTCTGTATCGCGCACTTCTGCAAGGGTTCAGTAGGATCAGCAGCGTCTGCTCGGGTCGGGGGCGTCCTCGCCGACCAGTGCAGCGCAGTGGCTTGGCGTGCAACAGGCTAATCCCTCCGCCCGCGCTTTCAAGGCGAGGCCCCGGCGGCGGCTGTTCGGCTGCACGTGCGCGTCCATCATCAGCCCCCTGAGCGTCGTGGGCGTGGGCCTGCTGACGCGACGAGGCAGAGAGGGCTGCGTGGGAGTTGTGCCCCCCCTCCCCCCCATCCTGGACTAGATGGAACTATTGGAATAATAACGACAGTAGAAAAGTTTGAGTTGGGGGGCTGTGCCCAAATCATGTGACGTGACATTGGCTGGGGTTGGTGCAATTCTGATGACGTCCCATACACCTATCCCATACCCATACACCATACACACCCAGAAAAATGAAAAGTTGTAGCAACCAGCGTATGGTTACTGCAGGGACAACCATAAAATATGGTTGAGGCAACAATAGCACAGGTGTATCAACCAAAATTACGGTTGTCACAACTGGCGGATCTTTGTCTCAACTATATTTTATGGTTGTCCCTGAAGTAACTATGAGATGGTTGCCACAACTTTTCATTTTTCTGGGTGCATACACCTCAAGAACATTTCTTAGGCCAAGAACACGCTTTCCTGGGTGTAAGCAGGACAGTCCTTGGAGTATCGTTAGAGGAGCCCCTGATATTTATGTAGCGTGTGGTGGTTAAGATATCACGGGGACCCTATGGACTTTAATGACCGTCCTGATCCTTTTGGAGCCCCACAGTATTTTTGCATCAACCTTAGAGTAACTTAATTTAGGCTCGGCCCTTAGAAGACGCGGCTGCCGTGCGGCTGACCGTGATTGCCGCGGGCGGAGAGCTTCCCGACGCCGCCCGCCGCGGCTCGTCGTTCCGGCCTTCCGGCCCCAACACGGAGACCGCGCGACGCGACGGCGGCGGCGCGCGTGTAGAATAATTCCTGAAATTTGCGCGCTGTGCTCGCCTGAGGAGAGGGAAAGGGGGGCGGGTGGCGGCGGAGGGGGGAGGGGGGAAGAGCGATCATCCTGCCGGCCGCAAGTGCAATCCCTCCGAGTGCACCGTGACTGACGCGGTGGCTCCGCGCGCGGCGGTTAGGTTGCGGCGGCGGTGTGGCGGCAGCAGCAGCAGCAGCGGCATAGCAGCGGCAGCCACAGCTCGGCTCTGCTGATGAAGATCGGGGTCGATTATTGGAGGCTGTAAATCAAAAGGCCGAGACGAGAGACATGCACCTCGCCGCAGCGCCCACCGCGCCGCCGTCCGTCATGCGTCCGCGCCGTGGAGTTCCGCCGCCGGAGCGCAGGGCGCAGGTCGCTCTCAACAGATGCGTCTATTTACAACGGCTTTTGTACGTGCGTTCACATTTAAAATCACCCCCCCCCCCAAAAAAAAGAAAAAAATACGATTTCACCAAATCGTGGAAGACAACGGAGGTAGCATTTAGTAAATTTTGACAGACAACAAAGGTGCTTTCTATTTCTAGACAAGTTAATGAAATTTGAATAAAAAATACTACAGAAAATTAGAAA
>NW_026267525.1:187751-190430 GCF_000697945.3 Frankliniella occidentalis | reverse complement strand
ATCGTTAGACCGGTTTCTAATATCCCATAAAGGGCCATGTAAAACAATTGACTATCGGGGCAAAACGATCGTAGAAGACAACTCCGCTGTCTAAAAAAGGTAAAAATATGCAATGCTACCTTTCGCCGCTTCGCTGCGTCGGCAACTGCGTTCGGAAAGGGCTGGGCTTCCTTGGGGATCGTTCATAAAGAAGTACGTCGTCCGTTTTACGCAGATTCTTTCGACAAAGAATGGAGCTTGGCGCCTGCGAGACTCACGGTAGGCCACCCTGCAGTACACGCATGCACTGCAGACCAGATGTTGCCTATCTACCGGGCGCTATGAGAGCTCTCCTCGGAGGCTGATCTTGGCAGGTTCGCAACGGCGAATGGTGGACGTACTTGTCACCCCTCGTTGTACAACGTATAACAGGGAGGGAGGGGGGGGGAGAGAGAAGCGATTTCACTTGTTGATAGTGAGTATAACGGTGGTCAGCTCAGCAGAGCAGTCATGACCTGAGCACGCACACCGCCTCGCATCATATAGTGAAGCGCAGAGAGGAGGGGGTGGTCGAGGGCAGGCTATGCAAATTATGTACAGTGAAGAATAGAGAGAGAGACGCGCCCGACGTTTTCGTCCTGCGCCACCGCCCCGCCGGCTGGATGTGCAGACGCTGATAGTGACACACAGGGTGATGATAGTAGTAAGCAAGGCGCGAGGATAACAAAGGAACGCGTCAACGCGGCGGGCCCGGGCGGGGCGAGGTGTGTAGTGTGTATGGTGTGCGACGTAAATGAATGACGTGAGACTGAGAGAGAGAGAGAGAGAGAGAGAGAGAGAGAGAGAGAGAGAGAAATCAATACTACAAGATTGTACCCCGGCGAAGGAATTCCCCACTCATATATGCTGTCGAGTAGAGCTGCACAGCTGCTGCTAGTCTCGCGCGCACAAATAACGCGGGGACAGTCGAGAGATAACGACGCCGAAATCAATTGTTCATACTTTGCCGGCACTTTGCATTTTTTTTTTGTAATTTTTTTTTGTTACTTATTGACGGGAGTGAGAGTGGCTCTGCGTTGGTGCTCGACCGACATATCGCGGCCCGTTTAGTCGCGGTCACTAAGTCATTAGGACGCCGATGTATGTACTCCATCACACTGACTGATGGCGACCTGCGCGCGCGGGCGCGACGTGGCGGCGCGGAGGGGGTGGTGATGCGATGTGTCGACTCGGAAACAAAATAAAGTTAACGTCACACAAATAGAAAAGACTGGAACGGGTGGAAGGTGGGGGCAAAGTGGAGGTGAAAATAATAATAAAAAACATGAAAATAGTATCGTTTTGATGATAATGATTGTGGTGGTTGTTGGGGCGAGCGCACGCGTCATGCCTGTGGTCGGGCGCCGCGCGGAGAAAGAAGAAAGAAAGAACGCGGCAGGTGTAATATGGAAATGAAGGTTCCGCGAGCGAATAGGAGAGGAAGAAAGGCGCTTATGGCCTTTATATGACGGCCGTGCGGCTCGCCGAAATATTTAAAGGCCTGAAACAGCGAGAGATGAAGAAGTGGACGGGACAATAACAGGGGAATTATAATGGTATCTCGGCGCTATAAAACCATAAAGCCGGGCAGGGTAGCGGAAGCTACTCGTCCATTTGCCGCGACTACCCGTCAGGAGCTTTCTCCGCCGCGACAGGTCGTCAGGTCCTTAGCAGGTCCTTACCGGGCGGGTACCGGCGGCGGCTACGAGACGTACGAGGCAACCGCTGCCGACGGATAGAGCTCACCACAAACAGTACTACAACGTTTTCTAAACAAAGGGGAAAAAGGTTCTACTTGAAATTGTCGTGTATAGCGCCGTCGTAGTAGCGTTGTCCAGGCTGGCCGGGGCGCGGGGGCAGCAAAAATGCCCCCCCCCCCTCTCCCATGGCCCACATTGATTGAGAGTGAAAAACCCCTCGGCGCCGGCGGCGTCCACTCCAGGCAAGGCGTGTCAGCTGGACATCAGGACGCCATCACCTCGTCCCGCCCCGCTCCACCCCGCCACCCGCGTGTGACCCTGGCACCCCCCACAACCCTTTCACCGCCCAGAGGGGCTACCCCTGCTGCCCACCCCGTACAAGCAGCAGTAGCGCCCCCTACCCCTTTTTCCACCTTTACAACTAATCTTTTCCTCTTTCTCTCTCACTCACACACACTCTCGCTGAACTGGACGAAATATACGAGCAACAATGACGCAGAATACGCAATCAGACCTGCCTTCTCGCCGTTCGATCGATGCCTAATGCTCTGCGGCCGGCCGAGTTGCTGGCCGAGGGGCTGGCCGCGAGGGTTGGTTGGGCGTTTGGGTGGCGGAGGGAGGGGGCGCTCCTAAGGGGGTGGCCCCTGCGCAACCCCAAGGCCATGCGCCGTCCAGAAGAGTTGCTAAAGTCCTCACCTGCATGGGCAGCACTTTGAAGGAGCCGAGCACAAAATGTTACCCCCTGCCCGAGTTCAGTTGGCGCAGCAAGGAGGTGGAAAAGGGGGGAGGGGGAAGGCACGTGAGTGTACGTGTGTGCGAGAGAGCGCGTGCGAAGGCCTGTAGGTCGCCGAGTCCTACAACGGTACCGCGGGCACGACGGCGGCCGAGCAGCGCGGCGCGGCGGTCCCTCAGCGATGGGCGCGGCCCCGGTGCATGCTGCTGGGCCCCTGCCCCCCTGCCC
>NW_026267525.1:168883-187666 GCF_000697945.3 Frankliniella occidentalis | reverse complement strand
ATACCCCACCCCTCTGCCGTAGAAATTAAGCAAACGCGCTTGATCTTTCTGCAAAGCCCTCTCCGCGCGACGCCTCCCGTCCCGTCGACACGCTGATCTGATTACGACGCCCACCGCGCGTCGCCTGGCGTCGCCCGGGCGGCGTCGCGACGCACAATGAGCGCCACGCCCCCCCGGCCGACCGACCATAGGGCCGACGCGATATTTATTTCGAGGCGCCTGTCGCCCGCGGTGGCCCGGGGCGGAGTGGAACGGGGCGGAGTAGTGGAACGGGGCGGCGGGAAAAAGCGAACAGACAATTTGACCCATTCCCACACCACGGTAGGAGGACAGGGGAGTGCGAGTGACGGAGTGAGGGCGACAGAGACAGAGGAAACTGCTGGCGGGCCCCCCACAGCAGCGCTGCTAGCTATTCCGCCTGAGAGCGGCAGAGAACGACTGTTGTCGGAATGACAGCCAAGATATTTCGTTCAAGAAAAAAATAATATTAAAAAAAAACAACAAGAGTAATGCAATCTAGCTATAAAGTCGAGCAGCATCAATAACACGACACGATTCCAAGCCGGCAGCGAAAATGCCGGTCGCGGTAATATGATAGTTGTCCCTCTCGTCACACACCTACCTGTGTGCTTGGCCGGGTGCCCATCGGCGTCGGCCGCGGGACCCGCGGGGACCCACCTGCCGCTAAGTGCCCAACAAGTGGCGCTTCTGGTGCTAGCAGACACTCATTCCGGCACCAAAACATTCGGAAATTATCGCACATATCGATCTGAAGAACTCGAGAACTGTAGTAGTAGTAGTAGTCCGCGAAGCAGCGGCCTGCTGCGGCCTCTAGCGTGGCGGGGCGCTGTGGGGCGTGATGAGGTGGGGCTCGGCGGGGCGTGGTGAGGTGGGGCGCGGCGGGGCGCTGAAGGGCAGGGGGCCGGCGGCGCGGCGGCGGCCGGCAGTCGCGGCCGCGGAAAAAGCACCGTTCCGACCTGCCCTTTCGTTTCGTTTCCTCTTGCCGCTTCCCGCCACCGTGCTGCTGCTCCGCTCCCCGCCCCGTCCGAACACACACACGCACTGCAGCACATCTCTTGTTGTGTCTGCGGTCATGCTGACGCTGACGTTCTAAATGCGTGCGCTTTCCGCTGCCGGCGCTGCGTTGCTCGCGTTGCTCGCGGCGGGGAAACAAGTTTTACCGCTAGCCCCATCTCGCCATCGTCCTGAAATGAAGAATAAACATATTAGCATGATGTAGACGCACGCCAGCCTGATGAGTCTCTCGTATAGCGAGGATAGTTCAGAGAGTCAGTCGCGCGAGTCGCGCGCGAGCGTGGAACGCCGACCGACCCGAACGTGTCACGACGTCGACGAGCGGCTGTACGGGCACGTATTGAGAGGCATTGAACTGAAAATATGCGACTGGAAACCCCCATCACCTACTAAAAGCACAGTGTCTGTCTGTCTGTCTGTCTGTCTGTCTGTCTGTCTGTCTGTCTGTCTGTCTGTCTGTCTGTCTGTCTGTCTCCCCCCGCCTGTCTCTCTCCCTCTCTCTCTCTCTCTCTCACACACACACACACGCAGTCACTAACTCAGCTTCTCTCTGCTGCTATTGCCTCACTGTTGCGTCCGACCCCTCAGCGCTTTTGTGTTTTTCCTCTCCCTCTCTCGCCGCCCGCCCCTGCTGTGATTTATCCTCCCCGCCCTCCGCATTCCCCGCGCTTCCCCCCTCCCCCGCCGGATTGTTTAAATTTAACGAAGAGCGAGCGAGTCTTCTTTCTCTCTCCCTGCCGCGTCCCGCTGCTCGGCCGGCACCCCTGTTGCTTTTAAACTTTAAATACATTCTTGACGACACCCTTTGCACGCACATTATACTCTGTACTGTATGGACTGTGTGTGCCCCACCCTCTTGAGTTCAGCTCCGTAAGTTTTATCATGCAAAATTAGTAAGAATTGCCGAGCAGTGAAGTTTTCACGTGCATTTTTCTCTCCTCCTTTGGGTTACCAAGCGGCTGCAGGCGCCAGTGCATTGCGTGGCGTGGTGTGGCGGGGCGGGGTGGGGCCGGGCGTGGCGAGGTGTGGTGTGGTGTGGCGGGACGTGTAGCGTGCTCCGCGACGAAGCGCTGCACCGCCGGCCTGCAGCGCTGCTGCGGCTGTTGTGGACCTTGGGGCGCCGCTGCGCTCCGCTCCGCTCTGCAGCCGCAAATAAAATTTTGAACAAGCGTAAAAAAACGAGGCGGGGGGACGAGGGACGAGAATAGAAACCCGCGTACCCAGAAAGAGAGAGACGAAGGGTCGGGCAGCCTAGTGAGGGCCATAGGGCTAAGAGCAGCATTGCAGTGACACCCGCTGCTGCTTGCTGCTGCTTGCTGCTGCTTACACCCAAGGGCGGCTGGTGGAGGGGGTTTGGGGAGGCTGTGCCGACGTGCTGGTCATGGGCGGGCATAGAGTGAGCGGACCTGGACCCGCAGCACTTTTGATTTCTACGGCGGCCGTGTCGCCGTGTCCTCCCCAAAGTAGTAAGGTGGGCGCGGCTCGGCCAGGTGCCTATGTTTGGCTGACTGGCGTGGCCGGTGGACCAGTCACCGTGTGCGTGAGCGTGAGTGAGCGTGAGTAGTGAGCGTGTGTGTGTGTGTGTGTGTGTGTGAGCGTGTGGGCGCGCGGCGGCAGCGGGCAGCGTGGGGACGCGGTGCGCGCTCTGTGGGAAGTCTTGTCCTTGGCAAGGCCGGCGGCGGCTGCGTCCGCTCAAGACGGCGATCGGTCCGCCCATATCGTCGAAGCGTTGTCCAGCTACGACGGCGACGAGGGAAAAACGGAAACGGAAAGCCGTGCAGACAGACAGAGAGACGGTCGGGCTCGGGCCGGAGCGAGGTGGAGGTGAGGAGTGTCCACCACTCACTCACCGGGGCTCCTCGCCCACCTCACTTCTGAGCGGGCCACTGGGCCGGCGTGGCGCGGCCGCCCAGGTGGGAGGAGGACGAGCCATCTGGACCTCCGCTGAGATTGCCGCCCGTCGCCGCACGAGCCCGCGACACTGAATCACTTCCGGTACGTAACTATCGGAGCCGTACAATACAGAGATATCCGGAGATATCACTCTGATATCGACTTTGTGACTCCGCCTCGGTTCCCGGTTCCTCACGCGTCACGCCGCAAGCACCGCCTGCTCAGCTCACGCAGTCGGCAGCGCTCCTGCCAGGAGGCACCTGCAGCCGCGAGCCGTGACGTCCGCGGCGGCGGCGGCGTCCTGGGCGGAAAGGGCGTCGCCGCGTCCCCATGTCCGTCTTCCGGCGCGCACCACGCCCAGCCCAACCCCTTCTGTCTGCGCACGAGCTTCCGCGCGGCATACGCATCGCACAACGCCACCGTGCCAAGCCTGGGGAGAGCTTCCGCGAGAGCGTCTCCTTGGACTTGTTGTCCCGGGCGAGCGCCTGGTGTATAGGCAGTCCCGTTGAGCAGGCGTGCCCGGCGGGGCGGCCTACCATCTGCCCCTGGCTTCCCCTTGCCTAAGGAGCTTGGCGGGGCGCGGGCGCGCGCCTGCTCAGGACACGCCGGGTAGGGCAGCAGCGCGTGGTGCCGGTGCAGCGATGCAGCTTCGTCGCAGGTCAGGCTTGAGTGACCAAAGGGCGAGCCGAGGTAATGCTTCCGACGGCAAACTGCCGGGCCGCCGTGGAGGGCTCCGGAGGAGAGTCCTCCGATCCGAGAGTCCCCTCGGTATGCACGGGCCCTGTGTGCGCCGCGTCAGGGACCCGATCTCTCCCATCGCCAAGGTTGACTCCCTCTTGTTTCGAACAACAGCAACCGATTACTTTCTCGTCGGGCCCAGCCCGGGGTACGTACTCTGAAAACAAAAGGAGTTAGATTTTAACACCTCCTCTCGGAGGTGCTGCGTTACAAAGTTTTATGTCTTACGGAGACATTTAAAGCCTTGGTTATGGGCGCCAGACATGGAGTGCTGGCGCTCGCAGGACGACTAGGACGACAACGGACGGGGCCCGAAGAAGGCGGCGCGCGGCGCGGGCGCACAGAGAAAAGCGATTTCTTCTTTATCATAAACAAAAAAAATGTTGAATCATTGAAAATTTACTTCCTGAAGCCAACTAACATTAGAGCAAGAATTTTTAACAAAATGTGATCAGGCGAACACAAAATATCATCATGCCGATCATACCATACCATGTAACCAGGGCGATCAAAATTTCTGTGACGGAAGTAAAATTTTCTTGGCTTCCCTCAACACCGTTTTTATGTCCATTGGACCAAAGGGGTTTCCCGAGTGCGGCGCCGGCAAGGGGGCACCTGCTGGCACACAACTACTTACTAATGCTCCATCCCACACTGCAAACATTCGCACGGCATTCCGACACTTCAATTTGAGCGACTATAGTGACACACATTTACACGAAAGAATGTATGGCTGGCTTATCCATCATAATCACACACATTTATTTCCGGCTTCGGTTTTGGGAAACTAAAAATGGAAATACGCCTCGAGTATCCGCGTCGCACTTTATGGCGTTCACGTCCTGTATTCAGAGAGGACCCTCTGATTGAGGATTTGCACGCCGTGCAGCGCCGCCGTGCGCCACCCCGTGCCGCTGTGGGGCGGGGTATCGCCGCGCCGGGTCAGGTCGCGCCACGATACTGACCGCACCGTGAGGCCGCGAGGGCCTCGGCGCCGGGAGTAGCAGCGCGGCAACGATACACCCTGCGCCGGTGAGCGCGGGATACCGACGCGCTCGGGGAAGTCCCAGGTCACCGCTTGCTATGCTGCTCAGGTGGCAGCCCGCGCATCTCGTGATCTCGTCAGTCTTTGGGGACCTTTTCTTCATTCGTTTTGGCTCTACGTTTTTCCTCGCCTTATTTTATCAGCTCAGCTAAACCGTCTCCCACTTCCTTTGTGTCTAAAAGAGTCATTATATTCGAGGTCTGTCTGTCTGTCTGTCTGTCTGTCTGTCTATCTGTCTGTCTGTCTGTCTGTCTGTCTGTCTGTCTGTCTCTGCTGCCTGTCTGTTTCTCAGTGTCACGTTAGGCGCCATCTGATAAGCGGGGGTTACGGTCCCCCCAGGCCTGCATAAACATGAGGGAGGAGAGCCCGCTACCGGCCGCAAAGGGCCAAGGCGGGCCGGGCGAAGGGAGTGCCCGCACGCCAGGCCAGCGCCACGACTGCGCAGCAGCGGCCGTGGTGGTCTCTGCCGAAACGAGGCATCTCCATCTCAAGACGTTTCTTTTACACACTTTGTTCCTTCCCCTTTGTTTTGCCTGAATTCCATTGCGACCCCCCCCCCCCCCTCACGGGTACCCTCTGCCATCCCACGCATCGCGGTCTTTCTCCGCGACTTGCAACAGCAAACTCGCTTTGCACTTTACGACACCGGCCGCCGGCCTGCCATCACACTCATACAGCCCGCCCCCACCCGCCCCCGGACCGGAACCGGAACACGCTCCGTCGCGTGAGCGCCGCCGCTACCGTCCGCGAGCCGAGCGACTCTGACGTTGGGGCTGTTTGCGCGCAAACTTGTTGTACCACCAGCAAGGCCGAGGCATTTTGCGCGCTTGTTGCCAGTCCTGTTGAGGCATAATGATGTGCCTAGAGAAATTTATAAACAATTAAGCAATTTAACAGAGGCAGATTCCGCATCGATTGCGTGACAGAGATAAAGATTCTCGCCGATGCCTTATTCCGACACTGTCTGTTTTTTCAGGTGCTCGGTATCCTGTGCATGGCGCTCGCCTCCCCAGCGTACCTCGGAGCCACTCACTGGTTCCTCTTCGTGGTCGTGTCCGCCTTCATCGCCACCCTCATCTGGATCTTCGTGTACCTGCTCGGCATCAGGGAGGCCCTTAGGCTGCCTATCAACTGGATCTTGACGGTATGGTGTTTTGTCCTTTCTGTTTTATCCTGGAAGTGCTTCGAACATTCGGACCGAGGCAGATTCATAAGCACAAAACTATGTACTTGCAGGAGCTGATCAATACTGGAATCATGACACTCCTGTACTTCATTGCCTTCATCGTCCAACTGGCTGCCTGGTCACCACTGTACGCGTACTACAGAGGTTCCAACATTGCGGCAGGAGTACGTACCATACCGACGAAGCCCATCCGTCATTCGTTTACACGTGGAATAACACTTTACCGTTGCCCCTCTACAGGTGTTCGGCCTTTTCAACTTCATCGCGTACGCGGCGGGGACGTACTCGCTGTACTTGGAGTGGAAGGGCGCGCCGGTGACTGTGAACCAGTGAGGACCTGCTGCGTGTATTGGGCTGCCTCTCACCGCCAGCATAATACGACTGTTTTTGTTATCATTTTGTCATATTTTATTTCTTATCTTTTCTGATTTTGTAAAAAAGGCGAGAGCCTGGTGTGACGGGATAAATAGACGAGATCTATTCCCCGGTTGGCTCGTGCAAGTTGATATTGTTTCGTATGACATATCCACGCTTTGTAAAAGCATGCAAAACGTAGGTTGATTGTAGGGTTTCACCTTGAGTTGAGCTCTTGCCAAGCATGGTATGTTTACTGTATTCCTCACTGTGTACGATGTTTCGTAGCGATCCGACTGAGTGTTTTATGCCTAGAACAAACCAAATCCTGCTTGCGCCACAAAAAAGACGATTAATACATTTTGGCTAAAGTGTGATTTCAATTTTTATTTCGAAGACAGTGCACTGCAAAAATTTTATTATCACTGTAGTCACACACGTACTTAATATTTTTGTAGAACCATTCCAACCGCCTTATATGCGAACACGGAAATTCTTTTTAAGTACGGGATGTGTAAATGAAAATACGCCACACTAGTCGACTTCATAAAAGTTATTTTTATCAGAGATTTTGTTTTCTTCAGTATTGTTTCGACCGTTTAGGCAATTACGTCAAGCGAATTTATATATACATTCATAATAAACTTCAGTGTGGTAGTGTGTGAATGGATAGAAAGCATGCATGGGCATTGGGTGTGTGAGAGTGAGAATGTGAGAGAAACTTAAAAGTCAGTGTGTAATTGTTGTGTAAATGGCCCCCCTATTGTGTGAAAATAGCCTGTAAGTATTTAATTTAATTTTGTTATGAGTGAAATACCTATTTTATAATGAGCTTTTATAAGTTACGATTGGACTTCGCTCCCCGAGGTTCCTGGCCTTGGATACCAAGAAAAAATAACCAATTCCTGGGAGTGCAAAAATATTAACCTAGATACAGAGCCTACAAACTAGTATTACCGCAGAATTTGTGTCTCTTTACACCCTGGGTGTTCCAAAACTATTTGGGACTTCAGTTATTTTGTCGTGTAATTGAAAGATTATATTGTTCAATGCCATAGTAAGTGTTTTATTTGTCACAAACTCAACTGAATAAATGTTAATAATCAATTCATTTGACATGTGTTGGACCCTCTCCTCGCGACGATGCCATTTTCCTTTTCCGTGGTAGAGGTCTTCCACACAGAGACCTGTGAACAATGCCAAGAAAACCATAGAAAACTAAACAGTTGGGACCATTTTTACTTGCTGACTGATGAAGGGTAACATGAGTTCGCACTCTCCTCTACGCTCCTATTGCGTCACCTCCGTTGGGTCAATTATTACAATGACACAATTCTATGAACGTTCTGCAAACCACTACGGGAGGGAGGGAGACTATGACATTTTTTGACGTCCTCCGTAAAGCGGGCCGCCCCTCCTAACTCGCTCGAGGCGTTCCCCATACACAACCCCTCTACTCTACCTCGCGGGCATCCCTGGAAAAGGTTATCGTTCACAAGGCCGAGCTCTGAGGTCGACATCAAGAAGTAGTAGTGTAGCCTTGCAGAGGGGAACAGTAGAAAACCTAACCTCCTTTATCAGATGGCATTCCGCGAGCATTCCGTGGTTTGTGATCGGCACTCCGGAAATGAAAACCTCGCCCCCGCTCGGCCAGAGCTGGCCGCGACCCCCCGAGAGACCGGGCGTGGAAAAATCAGCGCTATCGGCACGCCAAGATCGAATTATGGATCATGAACGACAACTAGGGGGGCGTTCTCACCCTCCTTCAGAGGCGGGTATTACGAAGACTGAATTTTTCATCAAGTTGACGGACCGTGAGCCACAAGGTCCTCCGCAGGAACCGCCCCCTCCGACAGCGCTATAGCGCCCGTCCCGTGGGGTGGCTCGGCGTCCTGGCGCCGACCGGGCGGGCTGCCTACATTCCCGGCTGAGTCACTGCCGACTGAGGCGGCCGGGGGCGGCCGGGGCGGCTGTAAGAGTGGGGAGGGAGAGAGGGGTAAGGGTGTAAAAGAGAGGGCCCGCTCGTAACGGAGAGCCGAGCTCGAAGCGGGCCGCCAGGCGCGAGCGGTCGGTTTGCGATAACAACAACACAGTACGTTGTATACGCTCCGTGCCGCATGGCGGACAAAAAATATTATTAATCCGTTTTATCTGACTATTTAGAGGAGCCAGCCAGGCAAGTTCATTTCCTTTGCAAGAGGGGGGGGGGGGGCTCAGAGACGAGGAAATAGAAACACTCTCCGTCCCGTGACAGAATGCCGGTTGTGGACGGTGGAAGTACAGGGGCAGCCAGCGAACACAACAGCTGAGGGCAGAGGGCAGCCATTCTCCCCGGTCTCTAACCACCCGAAATATTTGTTACGCCGGCCGACCGACGGACATTCATCCTCGACCCCGCCCTGCGCTCCTGCGAAAGCCGCGAGCCGCGGCTGGTGGGTTGGGAGGAGGGGGAGGGAGAGGAAGGGGAGCCACGCGTTGTCAAAATCCTTAGAAACGGGTCACGATTCAAAATAGCATGCCCGGCGATACGTCAGGAGAGCGGGAGCGAAAAAGAAGCAAAGCGCAGCGTCTGGGGGGCGAGCAGGGCGCGGATGGGAAACAGAGGGAATAGGGGCCAAACTGAGGGCTTGAACCTCTTGAACCTCAGCTCGATCCAAGGTTCACCGAGCCTCACACTCCAGGCAGCAAAGCTTGCAAGGCTATGGTCCCGGGGTCTGACCACCGATGATTAACCCTTAACTCCATTACATCCCCCCTCCCCCCTCTCTCTCCCACCTTTCCTCATGTCCTTCTTGTCACAGGTTCCTTCTCTGCCACTCCGCTTTCTGCGATCCGTGAAGGCGAAGGCGGAGAGGGGAAGGAAGTTGGGGGAGTGGGGCTGACACGACGGGCGGCGGAGGCGGGGCGGGGCGGGGCGAGGTGGGTGGGGTGGGCGGCGGCGCGGCGGGCGCGGCGTGGTGCGCGGGGCGGGGCGGGTCAGCGAGCCCAGCTAGCAGACGACGCGAGCCTGCCCGCGCCGTACAGTAGACGGCTGGATTCAGTGGCGCTCGGAGGTTGTCCGGAGCGTTCGCGTGTGTGACTGTGTGTGTGTGTGTCTGTGAGGTAGTGACTCGGGAGGTGTGTTCCGTCCTCCACGACCATCACTTTTTAATCGCCAAAGTCCATTTGTTAACCGTAAGTTTACCCAACTTTCCCCGGTCACTTTTTGCTCCGTCTACGTTTTCTTCTGCTTCTCCCCCCTTCCCCTCATCCTCTTCTATTAACCCGCTCTATCTGCCAGCGAAGAGCCATTATGCCGTGAGTGTGATTACTAGTTTTAGGCATGCCCGATTAGCGGGCCACCATTAGACAAAGGCACAGTCGTCATGCACTTTTCGAAAATCACGCTATCTCTAGTTTTATGACTAATTGTAAGTATTCCCTCTTTCATGTAACCTAAACCACAATGATGTTCATGTCGGTTTCGGTCCAGCAGCAGTCCTTCTCCTTGTGCCACTCACGCTTTCAGAGCTAATCATTCCGCTTGCTCCAGACGATGAACACACACGCACACTCACACACTCCCGCGCCAGTCAGTTGGCCAGCCTGCTTCCGCCTGTTTCCGCCTTGTTTCCGGCCGCGAGGTCGCGACCTCCACAACTCTGCCGTCGCTGCGCTGCAGCAGCAGCCCAGCCGCTCCTCCTGCTAGTGTTTTGACGCCCCGCCCCGCCCCCATCAGCAGAGTGAGACACCACGATGCGGCGGCCGGCCGGTCTCCCTCCATGTGACGTATACCTGCTGCTCTGAGTCACAGTCAGCGAGCAGCTGAAGCTATCACACCATAGCTGCTATAACCCCCTCGCAAGCCCCCCGGGGCCCCCGACAGAGGGCGCGATCACAGCGTACACCACGACGGGCCATAAAGAAATAATGCAGATACAGCTGCAACAAAAAAATATATCAAGTCGTACCGCAAAAGGGGCTTTAAATAACGACGACGACGACTTCGAGCGCCCGAGCCAAAGCGCCACCAGAGCATCGTAACTGTTGCTCTGTGTTGTATGTGTGTGTGTGTTTTTGTGGACGGAGAGGGAGTGGAGGGGGGACAGGTAATTAGCATAAGGCTCAAGGGGTGGAGCGCGATAGCCACTGCCACCCCAGCGGAGGGCGACGAACCCGTTCACCTGCACACAGGGGTGGTGGTGGGCTCGTGGTGGTGGTGTGGTGGTGGTAGTGTGGTGGTGTTGGTGTGGTGGATGACGGTGGTAGTGGTGGACGGTGACGCGCGGTCGTTCATCCCCGCCTGACAGGTGTGTGTGTGTGCTCTGCTCGTAGCCCTGCCGAGCGACGGCGGCGGCGTCCCGCGAACACGACTCATGCATATTATTTCCGATTATTTTTCAACTATTTCAGTCTCCTTTGTGGGCTGGACTGTGACTGTGAGGACCGCGACGGTATTTTTTTTCCTCCGCGAGTGGCCTCGGGGCAGCGGTTGAGGGAGCGGAGGTGGTGGTGGTGGTGGTAGTGTGCATGTGATTTATGGGTGCAGTCTCTCAGGGCGGTACTAATGGCGCAGGTAATGCCCCCCACCCCCCAGCCTTATCAACCCCAACCTCCGCGGGGGTGGTGCCCTCCCCCCTCCTTCCCCCCACCTGAAGGCGCTCACCAGATCAGCTCCTTGAGCGCAGCCCGACACGGGTTCCCTTTTTCGTCTGCGGTATCGCGGCGGACTTGACGAGTCCATTTATTCCTTCCGAGAGTGGACTCGCGTTCCGACTAGCGCCCTCACACCCATCCGGCCATCAGAAGACGGCCGCGCCACCGCCGCCTCCGTGGGAGCTCAAGGACGCCGCGAGTCTGGCCGGCGCCTCCCGGACGGACGACCCTTGATCGCTTATTGGTAGCAAAAATCACAAATTATGGTAGCAAAAATCACAAATTAACGGTCGCAGACAGAAACAGTTGTTTTCCTCACAGTTTTGTTATCAAAAGATAGGTCGGGGGCTGTGAATGCGCGCCATCGTCATGCACGGGGTGTGGCTGGCCGCGCGACGCTCCCCGCCACGCCCCGCCACGCCCCGCCACGCCATGCCACGCCATGCCACGCCCCGCCACGCCACGCCTAGCCCAGCCTGTGCCTGTGATTCGCGTTGACCCGCTTTTCCGAGCGCGCGGCGCGGCGCGCGGGCGTTCCCTGCTAGCTTTGACCCAAACTGCAGCGCTGCAGCCTCTCCTCCGCGCTCTCCTCTCCCCAGTCCGAGCAACAGCTCCCGGCTCCCAGCCCGTCTTTTCAGCTCCCCTAGACTCGCTGACGGCCCCCTTGCTTCGGGACTCTGAACTCCATAAACGTGGGCTGAAGAGCAATGGGCTTGAATCTTGGTGAACAGAGTCGGTGGATGTGGGTGGACTTTTCTACGAGCTTCATACCAAGTTACTAATAACTTTCTCGATAATTTGAGTTCATGAACTTTGGTCGGAAACTTTTGACGAAACTTCAAAGAAGAGATGCCTAATTATTGACCTCAGTTTCTATTCCGACTTTCCGGGGCCTTGTTATTTTCTTCCTCCTGACGTGGGCTCTGGCCGTGTTGTCCTCACACAGCCGCCGAGTGCGTTCGAGAAGGTCGTGACGCTTGCGGCGGCGTGGCGCGGCGGAGCGTCGCGGTTCAACGAGTTATTTTACTCGGCGTGTCTCTCTCGGTGCGCTGCCGCGCGGCGCTCGCGCTTTGGAGCCGAGCCATGCGGGGGCCGTATACCCCCGCGGCGGGGCGGGGGCGGGAGCCTGCGAGCCGGATCATATTGTTCCAAACAATTGGGTTGGAAATCTTCCCACAATGATCGTTGGACCCTACCCTTTCTTTTGAAGCAAATTTAAAATAAAGTAAACTATTTTTCTTGAGTTAAGCGCTCTTTATTTGCACGCACTCAGTGTCTGTCCCTGTCTGCCTCTCTGCGTCTCCCCCTCTCTCTTTCTTTCTCCCCGTCTCCCTCTCCATCTCTCTCCCCGTACGTGCCTGCTGCTGGCCTGGCCATGCTCTGCTCAAGCCATTGGGTCCACTCCTGCTGGTGTGTGTGTGTGTGTGTGGTTGGTAATGTCCTCTGGGCGCCTGCATGGGTGATGTCAGCGGGCGAGGCGGGGGTAAGGAGGGGAGGGGAGGGGGGGGGGACGCCGAGCAGCCGGATCCCGTCCACCACCGCCGCCACCTAGTCCTTGTAAGGAGCGTCGCGCTGCTCCGGCCGCCAGGGCGGTGGGCCAGGGCCACTGGGGCAGCAGTGCCGTTCCTCAGGACGCCGAGAGGGCCGTGAACTTCCAATGCCAAGGGGTAATGAGCTCGGGCCCGCGGTGCATCCTGTCCGCGGCGGGGCCCTCCTGCGGCTGACATTTGGCACACGCGGGGAAGTCCCAAAGCCCCGGGGCCCCAGGCCCTCCCCCGTCGTCAAGCCGGCGTATACAAATGGACCGCGATTTAGCTTCCCTGCTGGGGGGGATTTCGGTGACGGGCCACTTACAAGCCCAATAATAGGTTCGGGTGCCAAAGCAGCACAGCATGCACTTTCCGGTTTTAATTCCTGTCCCCCTTTTCTTGAACTTTCATGATGTTTATGTAGTTGCAGTACAGTTATTAGTAAGCAGCTTTCTCTGTGTTTTTTTTTTTTGTGTGCGATGAGGATGTCACGATCGCATTTTTGTTAACACGTAAACTTGGTGGGGGATCTCGTAAATAAATTGGAATTCTGTCCATCCCCGCGCACGTCTCGTCCACCCCAGGCTGAGGCCTCCTCCTGTGGTCACCGCCTTTAGGGGTGCGCAGGGGGGTGGGACGCGGGGTGATTCATCGTCCTCCTCATCGCCGCGAGGCACGATACCCCCCCGAAGGGCGGGAGCCTCCCTTTCACGCCCCAGGGCCCGCCTCTCCTCTATCGACACCCTCGCGAGGCTCTCTCTCTCTCTCTCTCTCTGCCCTTGGCTCGCGGGCCCGCGGCTCGGGCTCCCTTAGGGGCGTGACGTACGAGCCCTACATTGATTGCGGTGATGGACTGACCTGACGGCCTGGCCGGCCAGGTCACACACTTGCAAGGGCGCCCCCCGCACACCATTCCTCCCCTTGACTGTTCGTGCCCTCACCCCATATTGCACGGTGGTATGCTCAGGGCGGCGGCGGCGGCGGCGGGAGATTCAAAGGCCTTTTGCCTTTGTGCGTGCACGGTGCAGATCAAAGCGGGGCAGTCGGCATGGGCCGGGGTAAGAAGTAGTGTGGTTTGCGGTGTGACGAAAAAAAAGGTGGACAGTTTCAACCAAGCACGCTTGCGCTCGAAGGTCGCATGTGCAAGTGCGCCGTGGGTTGTGTAGACGGGTCTTTAGCACCCCACCCCACCACCACTGACCACGGACACCACCCACACCCCTTTGCAGCCGGGTCGAGTTTACCCCGCTTCTAAAAGAGGTCCAAACAACCGGTGACGTCACCGCCGTCAGAGTGTGGCCCACATCCTCGGGGCGGCCAGGGCGCGCAGGATATTCGCGGACACGCTGAGCCGGAGGGAAAAGGGGGGCGGGTGGGGGTAGAGGGGGTTGCTGAGAGCCGCGCCGGCGAGCTGCGACTTCAGCGGGGGAGGCAGATGCAGGCTCGCTCGACGGTTGTTGCTCCACACACTTAATGTTCCTCGCGCCCTGCCTCTCTGCTTCTGCCCCCCCTTCCCTCACCCCTCCCTCCCCCCTCCCTCCCTACTCCTTGCCACACTGCCCTCCTCTGCCGGCAGCATTCCTCTTTTACCCGCTTGACAATACCGACTTCTAGCTGATGCTGAGAATCCGTGCGCCCCGTGATCTCTGAACTGGGTCGAACACTCGCAAAAAGAAAGGTGCGCTAAGTCATTGTTTATTCTCAGTCCCTACGACTGTCTCTACCGGAAGACAAAGCTCCCCCCACCCTCGCTCTCTTTCTTGCACACTTCTTGCTATATTGAACCACTAGTGCGCACTGTAAATCATACTAAAAACACAAAGAGCACAATATTTTCTAAAAATGTCTCATTTACCTTCAGCACTAAAGCACTAAATAAAAACTATCCGCTCCCTAAATGTCGTTTTCCGTGATTCCAGGGACGACATGTCGCACTCGGTGACCGTGACCCGGACCACCACGACGACCACAACGTCGGCCATCCTGCTCAACACGGGCTACTTCAAGACCTACCCGGGGCTGCTCAAGCTGTTCGAGCTGGTGGGTTTATCTCAGCGGCGCTGGGACCCCCTGCCAGCAGGCGGGCCCGCGGGGCGCCGGCGCGCGGCGGGACAGCCTACCTCCGCGGCGCTCCGGCCGGCGGCGGCGCATGCCCGATTGCCCGCCGGGGCTAATTGAATTGGTTCACGCTTCCATTACTTCCGAGAGCCACGCTTGCGGATGGCGCCGATTAGAGTTCCGCGTCCGAACAGTGCCGGCGGCGCCCCCGGCGGCGTGGGACTGGAGCCGCCCGGCGCCGCCCTCCTCGTCCCGCGGGGCGGACCAAGTTTTCTCACGCAGCCGTAGTGCTGCTCGTCTCGTCCCAACAGGGCGTGGCCCTGTTCAGGCCCCTATACCAGGGGCCCCGCGTCCAGGGCCGGGGGCGTGCAGGCGGTGGCGAACTGAGGGGAGGGGGGGGGGGGGGGGAGTCGTACACTGCAAATGCAAGACGAGGACGCTCCGCTCCGTGAGCTTCTCAGGGCGCGGTCCGAGGCGCCGGGCGGGGCGGCGCCGGAAGTCGGTGGGCGTCGGCGGGGCGTCGTCGTCGCTTCGCGGAGAGACTCCCCTCGTCCACGCCCGGAGCAGCAGGCAGGTCCCCGGCATTGGCATTGCGGCCAGTAAGCAGTGAGAGTGCGCCAGGTGGCCGAGCAGTACCCGCCCCCGCCCCCGCCAGTACCTCCCCTGTTGGCAAGCCGCACTCCTGTGTTTACCATTAAGTTCAAGATTCGGCCTGTGTCTTGCAAACTAATTTTCTCGGCGCTTTTCTACCTCTGCAGCTCATTGGCGCCGCTATCGTCGGCATCACTGCCCACTACGGCTCCAACTACTACCACAACTATGTGACGCAGTCGCCCGAGATCTTCCTCTGCATCGTGGCGACCACGTTCATGGTGGGGACGGCATGCCTCCTCCTGTCGTGCATCCTGTCGATATCAACGGCGTCCATCTTACCGAAGACCCTTTTTGTAAGTCGATTTGCTGCTGATTCCGGCCCAAAATACGACTCGCGTGTTCATTTACTTTCAACGTAATTTAATGTCCCCCTGTCCAAGGATCTTTTCCAGTGAAGGAGTGACTGCTCAACAATTGTTTTAAATGAGCGATGTGTTTACCCTCGTGGTTTTTCAGGAGGTCATCTTCCATAGCGTAGCCACCATCCTTTATCTGGCAGCCAGCATTAACTTCCTCGTGGAGGTTAACCAGATGAAAAAAAATTACGGCTACAAATACGAACCTTACCTTGCAGCTGCCGTGAGTATCGGAACCAGATTCGCCAGCACGACAGCCGTCTTACGCTTCACTGCACTGCTTTGGTGATGGGTTGGGTGCATGGCCGGGCGAAGAGCCCTGCAGTCGTCGATACTCCACGAGGATCCTGCCCCCCTCCGGTATACCCCCTGACGTCGCGCGGTGTATTGAAGCCGACTCTTGCTGCCAGGAGATGGTGTTCGGGCTGGTCTGCCTGGTTTTGATGCTGTCTGCGTCGCTCAACATGCTCCAGAAAATCAGAGGACGAAACGAAGGACACGAGATTGTCGAGAAAGGTTACAATGCCAAGGTGTTTGCCTCGGTGAGTCTCGGGAGCTATGGGCACAGAAAAGACGCAAGCGAAACTTTACTGCTTTCTGATAGGAAAATCATGCCTGAAAAAAGCAACTAATATAAATCCAGGATCAGTCCAAGCCAAATGCCACCATCTACGGGAGCATTCTTGTCTTTATAACGTCGCGTATTTTTTAAAAGGGGAAAATGACAAATGTAACAGTTTACTTCGTTTTTCGTCGTAGAATTTTAAAAGTTTAAATATTATTAAGGAAGAAAATTTGCCTGAATCGGCCTGGCAGCATTCAGAGACAACAAACGACCCCAGCTTATGTTTTTCGTAGTCTTTTTTTTGTTATAATAATGTAAATTGTAAAGCGTTGCGTTTAATGTTGGCGCATGGCTTTTGTTGATGTTTACTAATAATGTGTCTGTTACATTCGAGGTTACTTTCGAGTTGATCTCGTTTTAACTCTATTTTCTGTCCACCACAGATTCTTGGACTCATCAACACAGTGCTTTACCTTCTGAGCACCTTCCTCGCCTACCGCAGCTACAAAGGGAAGTAGGCTGCCTCAGGGGAGGGAACTGACAGAACCCGTGGGCTTTGCATTCTCTCATGCAGTATTGTGCATTGTACTTTAATTTTTCCTCATACATCAGGCGCTATTTTATGTTAGAATCGCCTATTCCAGAACAACAAAATAATTATCACGCTTATATATTTATAAATTATTGGAGCTGCCACATTATACGTGTCCGTAGATTTTTTTGGTTCTTTTTTAATTGGTTGAAAAAGTAGTGAAAGCCCGATCCAGAGAGAAATTTAAAATTGATTCTTCCCAGACAGAAATCCAATCCGATGTTTTTTTTTTGTTTTGTTCTTCGTTTTTGTCGATCGACCCAAGATCGACGTCGATTTAATAGGATTTTTGGCACAACACGTTGAGTGCGGTGGCGTGACGCACATCGTGGGTTCCGATAAGATTGCCTACCACACCGAGCTCAACATGTTAAATGGATGATGTTTGATTTCTCATTTCTGGTTGGGCTTCGTCGTATTTATATTTACATGGATCCGTTTTGGGGAACAATCCGGGTTCGAATATGACATTAACGGGTCTTTCTCTGTGCAACCTCTCACGTCTTCATTTAATTAATGTATTGTGTAGTGGACTCACCAACCATTGTCATCAAACAAATCACACCATTTAGAAAAATCATCCTCATGTACCATTAAGTCATTAACTAATCGATTCATTTTTATTATAAAAAAATTGTCAGATTGTTTAATTGAAAGAAAGAAATTGTTTCCAGTGTACATTATTATGCACAACTCTATTATACATCGCGGAACGAAATATACCTGAAAATCTTCCAATTAAAATTTAGAAGTATTATTCAACATCCTCTGTTGTTGGAAAATATGCGCACTTGATCAACATTCTTGATTGTGGCCACAGAGTTGCGGCCACAGTTTGAACGGCGGGAGTCCCGCCAAACACCACAAACACATTTTCAAACTCATCATTCCACCAGGTCTCCCTCGTGAAGTCCCTCGGTGTCGAGGGGTGCCCAACTGTGGTAATCAGGTGTACATAGACTGTACAACACTGGTAATCACTGGTAATCCGCACACTCGTGAGGGTCCATTCAAAGCACGGAGTAATTCAAAGGACAAATTTGTTGTTTGAGACGCCATTTTGTGCACATCTTGCCTAAATGCAAACCGAGGGGTAGGCGACTTGAATTTTTCGTGTACACAGGAGTACGGAGTACACGGAGTGCAGTCGGAGAACACTGAGTATTGCCAGTCGGAGCGCGCAGAGTACACCTGGAGTACACCCCACCCGGAGTACAGTCGGAGTACAATCGGAGAACACCGGGAGTACCATCAGGCTAAAAGATATCTCAGGAATGTCCCATTTTCTATCAGGAATTAGACAAATAACTGATGGTATTTTACCTTGTAGTAAATTTTCTGATGGGATTTACACCAGTGAGTCACAAACCAACCAGAAAGCCTAACGAACTCTTTACGCAAACAACAGTGTTGCACGTTCGGGTCGGCCTGCCGAAAAGGCGCTTTTTCGGACCGACCGGGGCACAGGGCCGCGCGCCCAGCTAATGGGCTGGCTCCAGGGAATGGAGACTAGCCAGGAATGTTCGGCTTTTAAATATAAACTGCCCTGCAAAGCCAGGACGCTGTGAGATGAATAATTTTCGAGAAATTGAAAATTTTAACAAAGTTACCTACAGACCTTCTTTGAGTCGTTCAAACGCAGGTTTCTCGGTGCGCTAGCTAATCGCCTATTGCAGGGTCTTTTTAGTTTTACTAGTGTTATCTTCAGGCAAAATCGGGGAGCTGTGGCTCCAATAGGTCCGGAGTTGGAGCCGTTTTTCGACAAATTGAAGATTTTAACAAATTTGCCTACGGACCTACTTTGAGTCGTTCAAACGCAGGTTTCTGGGTGCGCTGGCTAATCGCCCATTGCAGGGTCTATTCAGTTTTACTATGGGAATCTACAGGCGAAATCGTGGTGCTGTGGCTCCAATAGAACCAGAGTTAGAGCCGATTTATGTAAAAATTTGTGTCACGGAGCGGCGGAAAGGGGCCTATTCTAGCCCCCCGGGCCTGGGGCCGCGCACCAAGCCGGCAGTAGGGCATATTATGGTCGTGACTCTTATACTGGGGCTGAATCACGCCTCTTGTGTGGTCTGGTGGCTCAGAAAGTTGCGTGCTGGATCGCTGCTCTTGCGGCTCTTTGTGTGGTGGGTTCGACTCC
>NW_026267525.1:165280-166715 GCF_000697945.3 Frankliniella occidentalis | reverse complement strand
GGCCCTCACGACGTTCAAGTAAAAAATCAACACAGTCCTCATCTTCAGTGGCGGGCTTGAATGAAGTGTGGTCCATGGTGTCCCACTTGTCCTGGAGATCCTTGCAGAGTGCACCGATGTCAGGGCTACTCGATGTCTCGACCATTTTGTCAAAGAGTGCTTTTGGTATCAGCTCCAGCACGTGGTGACGACATGCCAAGTACAGTAGATCTTTGTTTAAAGCTTTCTCTATCCGCGTCGCTGCACCGATGTTGTAGCCCGTGTTACTTTTGGGCGTGTCTGAGCACAGGGCGACGACATCGTCTGCGCAGCCCCACTCCTGGACACAACGGACGACCTCCGCCGCCGTATCCTTGCCGGAGCCGGTCTCAATTGCGCCTCCACCAAGTAACTGTTCCACGCCCACACCTGAAAATCGATTCGAATTTAATTAGGTATTTCCACTACAGCCGAACAATGCAATGAACGAAACAATAACAAAAGTATTTACCCGTGGCAATAACAGGAAGGCGTTCAACCTGTTTCCGACGACTGCCGCCACTGCCTAGTGGATCCACTTTGACCCGTCCCAATGGATAGTGAGCCCAATGCCCCTCTTCTGTGCAAATTCAGTGCGAATCTGGTCCACCCGCTTCTTGCGATCCGCGGCTCTCTTTCGCCTCTCTTTCGTTGTTGCACTGCACTTCAGTCGTGGGACAGGGAGACTGGCAGCAGCAGCCACAGAAGCCACTGTGCGGAACGCAGTACACGAGCTGCAGCCAGAGCCCTGTGCCGAGCGAGCTACGCGAGCAACGCTTCGGCGGCCTGCTTGCCACGAGCTCGGCGAGCTAGCGCGAGAGCACAGTTTGAATGCGCAGCCGAACGATCTGTCAGCAGCCCGGTGGTCTCCGTCGGCCGAACTGTCATGAGATCGAGGACCGCGCTTCGATCCCCGTCGATGCAGTTTTTTTCTGCGGTCAAACTTAACTAAATTTTACAAACTATTACATTTAACACTCTTCATTGTATTGACGGTATTATTTCTGGGATGTTGTACTCGGAAAGCCGATAAAAGTGAACGCCTCTGGCGGGGATCGAAGCCGCGCCGCCTCAACGCCGCGCCGTGCCTGCCGCCTTGCTCGAGAGCAGATGAGCTCGCACAGCTCGCGAGCGACGATCGGCGAGCTCCGGAGAGCTAAGTCGGCCGGCGGCCGCCAACTTCAGGGCTAGCTCGCGTAGCTCGCTCGGCACAGGCCTCTGGCTGCAGCCACCCTTGTCCAAATAGCCAAACAACTTAGAGCTCACGACCGTTGAAGGTGAAGCAGAGGGGGCCTGGACCTCGCCGCCGCCGTCCTCATTGTCTGGCTTATAATCAGGGTCGTCCAAGGAAGTGGCTGGATCTGCAATTTAACAGAAATGTAATACTCGAGACGAATTTTCAAGTCCAGCCCCCCCC
>NW_026267525.1:160122-163982 GCF_000697945.3 Frankliniella occidentalis | reverse complement strand
AGTGTGGTCGTCTGGTAGCTTAGAGAGTTGAGTGCTGGATCTCTTCTCGATTCGGCTCTCCGTGTCGTAAGTTCGACTCTTGACTTTTGGGGGATATTTTTTATTTTTTTATTTTTTACTACCCCAACTAATTTAGACTAGCCAGGAATGTTCGGCTTGTGAATATAAACTGCCCTGCAAAGCCAGGTCGCTGTGGGATGAATAGTTTTCGAGAAATCGGTGTTCTACGAATTTGCCCTTAGGACCCTACTTTGAATCGAAATAAAACTGGTGTGCCTGTGCGTGAGGTGATCGCCTACTTTAAAATCCGTTCAGTTTTACTAGAAGAATCTACTGCCGAAATATGGACGCTGTAGCTCCAATGGGTCCAGAGCTAGAGCCGATTTACGTTGAAATTTCTGTCACGGAGCGGCCGAATGGGGGCACTTCTGTCTCCCCGGGCCGGAGGCACGCGCACCTGGGTCTGCAAAGCCATGCGTCATATATTGGTGTCTGATGGCGCTTTTGGTGTGTGGTCTATTGGCTCAGGAAGTTGCGTGCTGGATCGCTGCTCGTTTCGGCTGTCCGTGTCATGGGTTCGATCCTTGGATTTTGGGGGTATTTTTTATTGTTTTTATTTTTTACCCCAGGGTCCAGTTGTTGATGAGATCGCCTGGTAGGAATTCGGGCCCGCCGAGCAGCACTCGCCCTTACGCTCGCGACCGGTGCCTAGTAATGAGTGGGTGATCCTTTGGACGAGTTGTGGCTGATGACCCAGTTGTGGCTGAGGGTGCTGGGTAGGTAGGCACGCCCACCGAGCAGCCTTTCGAGATGGCCTCGTATGCCTTGGCTCGTTTGTAATGTGTGGTTCACTTTCGGGCGAGGTGTGGGGCCCAGTTGTGGCTGAGGGCGCCTGGAGGGTAGGCAATCCTTATAAAAGATGTCCTTCATGTGGGTCCCATTCCCATTGTGTTGGTTTATATGCATCCGGGGCCTTCCGGGTTGTTAGGGACTATGTGCCTAACATGTCCTTGCCTTCTGCTTACATCCCGAAGGCTTTGGATTTCGTATTACCCGAAATGAGGTGTTCTATAGGCGGGTCGGATTGAGCTGACTCTGGCCGCCGGGTTTGTGGCCACAATTTTGTGGCCACAAATAGGGACGTTCAGTTCCCGTGGGGTCGGGCGATGGGGGTGGTGCACGAGCCCCCACCCCGTCGGCGAGCTCGTCACAAAACTCGTCGTACACAAGAGTCCCGGCAGGGTCTCCGACGCGCTCCTTAATCTCCCTCTTGGTGAGGGTGGAGAGCACGGCCCCGCTCGGACACCGCAGCCACTGGAAGACTTCGTCTGGCGTCGGGCCCGGGAGGACGCGTCGGAGCCACTGCAGCACGTCGACCTGGCTCCAGTCCCGGGGATTGAGCGACTGCGACACGACGGCCTGGGTCAAGTCCTGTGTTTCCGGGTCCTGTCCTGTGTAACGAAACGTTATTTTGGCCCAAATGCTTTGAATGATGTAAAAGTTCAATCACGGGTATCGTCTTACTGCTGTAGCCGGGCGCCGATGTCGCGTCGCTCGGGGTGTTCTCGAGGCCGGTCGGGTGAACTCGAGGACCACCCTCGCCGAGATACACGCGTTCCAAGCGCCGCCTCATCCATGAGTCGCCTTCCACGGGAGCGAGGCCTGCTTCGGCATGGACTGTGAGTTCAAGGCTGCGTCCAGACAAATTGCGTCAGGAGGCGTGACGTGACGGGAGACAGTCGCACAATATATTTTGTAATTTGCCCATGGCATACACTAGGAAGTGTGTACATGTATGGCACACTGTTCTGAGTGTGTACGCGCCACGTTAGCGTAGCGCCAAGGCAAGTGCACACTTCCAAGACACAGTTGGGTTTACAGTGCATCCGTGCTCCTGCAAGTCGTCTCTTCCTTTGTATGTAGTACTAGGCACACTGTTTGGCTTGGTTTGCAGTGTGGTGGTTAAAAGAGGGAAAGTCCACCGAAGGCCAACAGAGACTTCACTGTTATTACTTACCTATTAGGTGGGGTCGATGTCGGGTGATCCCTCGTTGGTGTGGCCGGCCCCAGAGCCCTGTTACCGTGGATGGAGGTCCGGGTTTGAGGAGAGATAAGCAACTCTGGGTGATAGATGCCGGTGGCTACACTCTATATTTCGGATCGGTGGTTCACTTTAGGACGCGGCTTGTAGGTGGTCCGCCACGCAGGGCGGAGAGGTACGCTAGGCAATCGCGAACGTGTTTCCGGGTGATCCGTCGCGCAGGACGACGGGTGGTGGGTGGTGCGGAACTCCCGCCTGACTGCACGGCTGCGCCGTGCCTGCCTGACCCAAGGTGCTGATGGTGGTGCACCTTGGCACTAGGCTGGAAGCCGGCGTGGCCAACAGCCCCGCCTTCCTAGGACATCGTCTCCTTCTCCTGCTCCTGCTCGGCCGCGGCGGTGGTCGACACGCTCGGCGCTTAGACTGAGGTGGAGGCACTGTGGAGGGGCGCCGCAAGTAGGACGGCTACTGGGCGGACCGAATGCACGCCAATGTCGGTGTTGGTGTTACTGTTACGCCGCTTTTGCATCTGGCTGGCGGCCGGCAGCGCGGCGGCTGGGGTGGGACGCGGGGGCCCCTCCTCCATCGGACCCACCCCGCCGCCCGTCTCCCCCCTCCTCGGGCCAGCCTCGCGTCGCCAGCAGCCAATCGCGATTTGACTCACAAGGAGGAAAAAATTCGACCTTGGCAGCAGATGATACCGTGTATCAGTGAGACCACCAGATAACGAAGGAAGAGATCTACGGTCTCACCGCCACTCGGGCAAGGAGGAATCTGGAGTAAGTCTAAAAGCACCACGGCTGCCAGCGCAAGCCCTATCGGGATCGGGGCGGCCGCGATGCTTGTCGCATTTCTTTCACATTTCTTTCTTGTCCAAATACAGTTCAAATCGTCTATGTCGAAACTCCCGAAACGTCAGGGTGGAGCTTTTAATGTTATCAGCCTGCATTCATTGTTTGGAAATTACTGCACTGCACCGCAGGACTCACCCGCTGGAGCATCCGGCGGGAAAGACGACCAAAGACTCGTTGCGTCGCGGACCGACCGTGCCTTTTCGCCACACACGGGTCGTTGAAAAGAAACTAATTTCGACATGTCGATAGGTGCATCTTGGCTGCTTGGTCCCGAAAAGTACTTGGCCCGCGGCGATGAGAGACGCGGCGCGACGACGCCCCCAGAAAATTGGAAACTCTGCCAACTCAAATGTGTACATAGTACACATTAAATAAAGTGTACATGGCATGTATGCTTTGATTAATGTGTACATGCCTATGTACACATTTATAAATGTGTACATAGGCATGTACACATTAAAAGATGTGTACACGGCATGTATACTAACGGTTGTATGTACACTTTAAAAGATGTGTACATGGGCATGTACACATTTATAAATGTGTACATAGCCATGTACACATTAATTAAAGCATACATGCCATGTACACTTTCTTTAATGTGTACCATGTAAACATTTGAATTGATAGAGAAGTTGTAGGAACCATCTCATTGTTCTCTCAGGGATAACCATAAAATATGGTTGAGACAACGATCCGCCAGTGGTGAAAACCGTATTATTGGTTGATACGTCTGTGCTGTGCCGTCCCTCAACCATATTTTATGGTTGTCCCTGCAGTAACCATACGCTGGTTGCTACAACTTTCCATTTTTCGCGGACGCGAGCAGCCCGGGGGTGGGCCTGCGGCCCGAGCGCCATGCGCGTTCGGTTGCCTATCCGTCTGTTCGCGGGCGCTGTCCATGTCGTCGTCGCGCGTCCTCCGCTGTCACAGTACGTCGCGGATTTGACTCACCCCACCCCACC
>NW_026267525.1:137844-159992 GCF_000697945.3 Frankliniella occidentalis | reverse complement strand
CCCCCACCTCCCCCACCTAAAAAGTGTGACGTAATTTGGCCTCCTACCCGGACCGTGAATTATATCGTAATACAGTATACTAGGGTATTTTTATTGCGAGGATTCGCATTGCGAACGAATTGTGTTTCTCACTGACATCTGGCAGCTGGAACAGAATTCTTCATAATATGAATGTGAGCTTCGAAATACGAGAGGCGTTCGTATTATGAACACTATTCGTTAGTAATTTTTTTTCTTGTAAGTTAATGGTCTGATCTTTCGGTATGAGTACACAGGGGAAACAATTAAGGTAGGACTTAATGCCTTTAAAGCAGTGTTAAATTTTAATGCCTTTGTAAAGGCTTGCGGAAATGTAATTCAACGCAGAACGGCATTCCATTTCCCACCCACTTTAAACATTGTTCTGCATCCTACCTTTGTTTTTTATATGTAGAGGTTTTTGCATATTAAATAATGGTGAGAGGACGATACTGGGTCTGTTCTCTACCACGCAATCTCAGTCATATAGTAGTCACAAACGTTAATCCACGGACAACTTTAATCGGTACAAGTTGCAACTGCTACAGTGTAGTGAACAATAGGGTTACAAGAGATCCTTCCAGCCGGCCACGTCACGTCCCGCGTTCTACAGTTGCGTGGCGTTTGACACGACGGACGCAGTAGTTACTGGGCCGTTTCCATGTTCAAGGCCTGTAGTTCATAAAGCGACTTTTCCAAGATCTGAAAGAGGGGAAAGTTATTATGATTGCCACGTGATGGTAGCACCAACAAGTTAAATGAGATTTGTTTACTTTTAATTCCTCCTGTTTCGTGGTTCTCAGCTTGGTAATAGCATTTTCTTCCACGAAAAGTTCTTTTAACTTGGAGCCTAATTGAGTGGCAAGTTCCAGTAGAATGCTCTTCTCTAGTCCATTCACCAGGTAGGCCATTGTGGCCTTTGCCACTGTATCCTGGATTCGATTTGCAATTACTCCGTAATAAAGATTCAACATATCTCCTGTCGAGACAAAATGTGACTATTTATTAACAAGTACCTTATTTTTCGGCTTTTTGATTGGAGAGCTGCTGCTCGTCATGAATCGACGTGCACATTTTGCTTGCATTTTTTTGACAACCCTAAACGTTTTAATAGAAATGTGCCTAGAAGCTAGTCGTTTCGTGCTCTATTAACTTAACAGGAAGTGTTTGTTTAGTATTACTTATCGTTTACCGAGGAATCTGTACGTGGGTTGTGTTTGTCCGAGTGCATGTCTTACATTGTAAAACCAACTGTCGACCATGTGCACATAAGGAACAGTTGTTGCCAGCGTGCTAGCGGGCCTGCAGGCACACCATCAAAGTGTGTGCCGTTCTTGGTCGACTGTTGCAGGTGTGTGCCTGGCAGGTACACACGTATAGGTGGGGCACATGGCAGTGAAAATCAACTTTCAGAACTTCGGTGCTCCAAACAGGGCTACAATTAGGGGCTAGGAGTCAGTTTTTGCCTCCCTGCAAGGAGAGAATTACTATTTTCTCCTTCAAGCGTAGTCAACATCCATTTTAGGTTTCTGAAGCAAAGCCGTGTCAAACAAGCCTCTTTAAAAGTGTGTGCCCATGCAGGCAACAGCTGTTTTTACGGTATACAGGTGACTGAGTAGGAATGCCAAGTGGGAGAGGGGGCCGAGGGGTGGACGACTGGGCGGCTCCTGCGTACAGGCCCAAATGTACTCCAGGTGTTCTCCGATTGTACTCCGACTGTACTTCGTGTACTCCGGCTGTTTATGTCGCAAGTTCTCCGCGTACTCCGACTGTACTCCGGGTGTTCTCCGGTGTACTCCGGGTGTTCTCCGGTGTACTCCGGGTGTACTCCAGGTAGGTGTACTCTGCGCGCTCCGACCGGCAATACTCAGTGTTCTCCGACTCTACTCCGTGTACTCCGTACTCCTGTGTACACGAAAAATTCAAGTCGCCCACCCCCCGGAGGGGGCCCATGGGCCTATGCAACCTGTGAGGACGAGATTGGTCGTTCATTAATGATAAATGTGTTGGGACCGATACTTACCAAGTATTATACAGTGCCTGACGTCTTTGGTTGCTGGGTTCAATGACTCTTGAATAGTAAAATCTTTCAATTTTGCCTTTTTAATGAAGGCCGGACTACTTTTAAATGGGTTTCCAGGAAGTAGACCTAAGTCTTTGTTTAAAACACTCAGCAGGTTGGAATGATTTACAATTTTTAATATTTGGCTCCGAGTTATGTGCTGTTCTTCAATGTATATTGACTGTAAAACCTCGAATAAGAAATACAATGTAATATTAGTTCCACGTTTTGCAAGTGTGAATAACTGTGTCCAACACCTTTTGGTGTGAACCACACTGCGAAATAACCCTCGTAAATTTACGACATATTTTGTAATTAATACTTACAAAATATGTTGTAAATTTCTGACATGCAAATCTTGCTTGTCGATTAATTCCAAGTGAATACGTTATGCTTATAATTTTACAAAGATAAAGTGTAATTTTACAATGCTAGATTTCAATTTAACAGTGTTAAATTGTAATTTTACATCGAAACGTCATCGAAACGATATTAAAATGATATGATCGACGTAGAAACGATGTGGTTTCGAAGTCAATTTCACACTGTGTAACGTGCAAGCAACCCATTGTTAACATAACTTCATACATGACAAGTGTTATCTTTTAACTGATTCGTCGTTTAAGCCCAAATTGATGAGACTTACATATTCTTTTGTCTTTCCAGTTAGATCGTCGATCATTTTATCCACGACCTTAGTCACCCCTTGTGCTACCGCTGGAAACCTGGTTGCTGTTTCCTGAGGGATGGAATTACGGCAAAGACTTTTCAGTTCTCTAGAGACCTCGTCGATACACAACAGTGATGGCTTTCTTGTATGTTCTAAGAGAGGTCTCATCAGTTCGTCGAATGCTCGTTCAGAAAATAGCAACGGTGGCTCAACACTACTGGTCTGGCGGATTGCTAAAATTACTTGTTCCAGACAATACTTCTCACAAGGTTTGACAGACATAAGAGAAATATCAAGTTTTTTAAAGAGGGAACATATTTTTGCCCCTCCAGTCCTGGAATAAAGAAGCAAGACCTAATTAAATCTAATCGTCAAACATGCACTTTTAGCACGTAACTGATAATTTGTAAGAACGACTTCTTCTTTGTACCGCCAGTAGCGCCAAACGCATTAAATGCGCTTCATTGCGCATTGAAATGCACATAAAAGGTGACACCTTTGTGACGCACAAAGAATTTCGTCGCCCACTTAGAATAAAGTCAGTAACGTGCTGAGAGTGCGGGATGTGCCGAAATGTCCAGTATGGCAATAATGTAAAATAGTTTCCGTACACAATTCCTATATTTGTTTTGACAGTCGACGAATAGTTAGCTTCTTAGCTATGACAAGTGTCATATCCGTGTCCATGACACAACACCACAAATTCAAAGACAGTCGCGTGGACGAGCGCATGGAAAAAATGTGAATTAGTTTGTGTTATACAAAATTGCTTATTGATAAATAACGTGTGCCACGGGGCGAGCAAATAAATGCAAGTGCTCAACACTATGTTGCACACTTTTAAAAGTTTTAATGGAGATTCGACTAATATATAGTGTTTGGCCGAGTGTTTAGCAGTAACTTTGAACGCTTAGAAGTGCGCGTCTTCGGCGTTGACCATGAAGCTTCTAAGTATTCAAATATTCAGTCAAACAATTTAAAGTGTGAATTTGAACACTTTACAGTGCACACCAGCAGTTGCATACGTTATTTATTAGTTCATAAGGTGCTTACTGATACTATCATTAAAAATTAGTCTTGACAACAACAAAAAATTGTCGTAGGGGCAAACGCGTCAGGTATGGAAGCAATGTTGAATAGATGCTGCTGGGACTGAGACCAATAAAAAAGCTTATTATAAGCCAAAATATTTTTGTTTTTAAACGGCTCGTGAGATATTTGTTTTAGTAGCCACAAAAAGAAGAAGTCACGAAATTTACTAGTATTAGAACTAGTATTAGTTCTAGCAACACATATTATTGGCACGGTACCAAATTCATTGTTTTCCGTATGGGTTACGATGGTCGCACAGCACTGCCTGCAGTATTACGAGTACTTACAGGCTGACAGATTGCACATCCACAGCTTCTCCTTTCACAATCTTGATGAATGATTGGCAAAAAGTATTCAGAGTGTCGTCCAGGCAAGCCTTTTCATCTCTTACTTCTGTTCCACACTCTGCCAACACAGATTTGCACGCCTCAATCTTTTTAAGCAATGATTGCTGAAAACAAATAAAATAAAATAATAAGTGCTAGGCCTTGGTTATCTTCTTAGTGTAAATTCGTCTGCCGTCATTACTTATATGTATAACATATGTAAACTGGGAGCATGACTCTACGTCCCACTTCCTCAGCTAGACTGTACAAAGTGCCGGATTTTGCCTACACGGTTCCTTCGTAGCTCTACTGGGCATGCCTGCGATACGGCAATGCGCTTAAAAAGTCCGAAGAAGTCACACATTTGTAGAGCGCTAGAGTTGCCCCAAAAAACGCATTTTTTGATTTTTGAGTGAGCATGTTGGCCACAGGGTGCAATTTGGTGTATAGATACACCATGATTTTTATTATGAAAATGGAACAATATTTGACCCTGCCGAAACGAGCTCAAACTTTAACATTACTTTCTTATGGGGAATTCTACTAAAAACTACAATTTGGGCCTGGACCTCAAAATATTACCTGTAGATGAAAAGTGTTGTAAAAATCGTGATCTACGCGAGAAACCGAGTCAAACGACATGCCACTTGCCAGTATCCGCCATCGCATTTCGTAAAAAATGTTCGTGAAATAATCACTTTTTTGCTATTTTTTCTCAAAAAATGCGCATAATTATTGTGCGCATTCGGTCTAATGTACTGGCGGTACGAGGGTTCTTTACTTAGAGGCGACTTGGTAAACAGACCGCAGGTGGAGCTTTAGCAGAACAGCATACCAACAATAACGAATGTGGACGGGGCTGCACCGTGTCTTTTGTAAACCTACCGTCATTGCTGGTACACAGTTGATTATGTGCTTAATCAGTAATTCTTGTAACTTTTTTGCTAGGTATTTACTCCCGTTTGTGTCAGCCAATGCTGGGTATTTTTTCTGTAGAAAGTCATCTTCATCTCTCAGGGTATCCTCAATGCTCTGCAAAAATGAAACGAAATAGAAGCCAAAACAGGAGCACTGTGTTCCTGTGTCTCCTATATTGCATTACAATACCTTTCCGTTATTTATGTCCTCTTGCGACCTATTGACAACGCCAATGATGCCTAGTTTCACCGGAATGCATTTTCCAGTCAAAATTTCCGTTGCATCCGTACCTTTACAAGGGAAACAAATTTATAGATAACAACAATTCTCTGGTAATCTTAGTGTGTAGTTGTTGGCCAGTTTAAACTGTAGAACAAAAAGTTTGCCAGTTATTACCGGAAAAATAAAAGGTTGACAGTTGTAACTGTAGAACTAAAAGTTTGTCAGTAGTAACTGTAGAACTTAAAGTTTGCCAGTTGTAACTGCAGAACTAAAAGTTTGACAGCTGTAACGTCAGAACTCTTTAGTTCTGCACATAACAGTTTGCCAGTTGTTCGTGTATAACTAAAAAGTCCTAAAGCTAGAAATGGCGAACTAAAGAGTTTCTACAGTTACAACTGGCAAACTTTTAGTTCTTTACTTTAAGCTGGCAAACTAGTACACACTAAGATTAGCAGAGTTGGCAAGCTGTGCGATATTTCGATTTTGTTACAATTATCTCAATATCGACACGATATTTTAATCATCTCAGTACGACATTTCGATTTTGTTTCGAAATATAGATTTTGTTTCAATATCTCGCTACGCTTTGAATACAATGTCTCGATATCTCAATTTCGGTATGATATTATCTTGACATTGAGTATTGAGGATATCTATATCGATGTCGACAAAGCAAGGCCTCGACAGTAAGTGCTTAAATATTCCTCGATACCACTTGATACTACAATATTGCGCGATGGATCTTCGATACTGCGACCATCGAATTTGTTTCGAGACTGAGAGAGGCTAGTGCACAATACACTTAATTAAAGGGTTTCACCCAGTAGTTGTGCAGTCGTTGAAAGTGTTGCCTTTGCAGAGCCAATGGTGAACCCTGCTTCTGCTTCTCCATTCTCCAGCAAGGGGCGCTTTTCTAGTTATGTCATACCTTTATCCATTATGTCAAGTTTTGTGACAACGGCAATGGTGCGCGTACCGTCCGGATCAACTTTCATTGCCATTTTGAGACACTCGTGGGTGGCCATATCAGTATTAGCGGTGATGACAGCCAAAATGATGCTTTTAGGATTTTTGATGAACTGATTTATGAGGTTGACAATCTGATCCTCTATATCTGCAGGTTGGTCTTCTACAGCTACCTGATAAAAGTTTTCAAAGTAGTGTTCATTATTGCTTCAAACTGACCTGATGCGTAGTAGTAAATTAGTGAACTGGTAAGGTTATACATGGTCCTCGCCGTAAATCGCCCCAGATTATTTGTTTGTTATTGCAAGACACATTACTACGTGTCCTTGCTATTCCTAGTAGCGCCAAGGCGGTAATGCTCGTTAAAATGCGCATTGCTGCCTTCGCGCTACTAGGGTAGACGGCGTTTTAATGAGGGATGAGCCTAGTAAGAAGAAGAAAAGAAGATGGTGGCCTAGCGTAGCGCGGACCCATAACAAAGCAGAAAGCTGCATCGTGGAATTGCGTTTATATTTAAAGTTATGTCTTTCAAATTACTTTTAAATCTTTACTAGCGTACGATCAACAGAAATATATCCGATAACAGCTCCAAAACCTCTATTTGGAAAAGTTTCGTGACCAGGTTATGTCGCTTTGTTATGGGTCCGCGCTACGCTACGCCACCATCTTCTTTTCTTCTTCTTACTAGGCTCATCCCTCATTGAGACATCGGTTAGTTTAGCATGATTTGGAACCTACCTTGGTAATGCCTGGCAAGTCCACAAGTGTGAGTGTCAGGACGTGAGGAGAGAATATCGTCAGCACGATTGGGGTATAAGAAATGTTTTTAGAAACACCGGCAAGCTCCTCCGTCCTTCGCTCAATTTCACTCTTAATGTCACCAATGTCGTATATTTTGCCATCCTTGTCAAATTCTCCCCATTCCTCATAGGATTCGCCTGAAATGTCAATTACTTATTGTAAAAACCTATATTGACCTAATATTTTACTGGAAATCCAAGTGCGCGAGTGTTGCACATCTGGAGGTAAGTGATCAATTTCTCACAATCCGTAGCAACGTATTTATATCGTTTCAGGTCAGCGAATGACCTCTTTGGGGAGGCCGCAGTGAAAAGTTTGTAACTGTGCAAATAGGTTGTGGCACTTTAACGAATAATTAATACGCATTACGAACCTCTTCTCTTACGTAACTTATCGCCTTTGGGGCAATGGACGAGGCGCAGGATCAGAGGGCAGCGAGTTATCATGCCGATTCCACGAGGCAGGATGGGCCGACGCACGAGTGACTCCAGCACGGAGCTTTTCCCAGTGCTCTGCCGACCAACGCAGGGTTAGAGCCGGTTAGAGCGAGGCGTGGGGTCTACAACTCGGATTTTGTGGGGAGACAAGATTATAACCTGAAGTGTACGCGGAGTACGCGAGGAGTACACTCAAGAGTACACTCGGTTACACTCAAGAGTACACTCAGGGTGCAATCAGGTACACTTGATGTCGGTGTACAATAGGTGTACAGTCGGAGTACACTAGGTGTACACTCGGAGTGCCCTCAGTGTACACTCGGAGTATAGTACCGGGAGTACTCGGAGTACACTTATGGTACACACGGAGTCCGGTGATATCTCAAACAGGATAGAATCTAGAGACCATGGTAGAACTTTCGTTTTACCGTGGTTACAAAATGTTCAGGTAGTGGGGGGAGAAGCAACTGTATGCATTTGGACCACTACATAGGTCCATTTCAGTCATTTTTATACCATTTTGGTTGTCAAAAAGCACATATTTTGGGTTCCTCAATTAACGTTGTCATGAATTTTTAATTCAAATTTTTAAAAGAATCCTCTGTCTTGATTTATTTCTTTGTAAATAGTTTCGTGTTTATGTAGCAGGATTACAGACCAATTTGTTACTTATGCTGCACATGTTTGTCAGTAACCCACTGATACAATATACAATTGTCAGTAATTTTAAAAGAAATTATTTCGTACTTACGAAAAAGTTGTCACACACGAAATGTTTCGTTGCAGCCATCAAAATTTTGATACCAACGACCAAATTTTCTTCGATCAGCCCGGTAGTAGGCATTAAAATTTTAGTTACTATTGCCGAAATTGTGGTTGCTGTACCCAAAAGTTTAGTTGCTGCAACTACAACTTTAATGGAAATGGCCAGGACTAATCAACAATTTTTTGATGGCTGCGACGAAACATTTCTCTCAGTGCAGTAGCTTCTAAAGGTTTTTATGCAGCAGAAATACTAACTAGGGGTCAAAAATACAGTAACAGGATGTGGCTCAGTCAAAAGTTATAACGCAAAAAGCTTTTACTGCTTTTTTGGACTACCCACCTGGCTGCCCACCACGATGATTTGGGGTAAATCTACCGGCTTTTGACTAAAGCTCCTGAACTGATCTTGAAGCTTATTAACACATAATATTAGTTCGTCCATGATGAACACCTGCAAAAGCAAAAACAAGTTGTAAATTCACCTGTGCTGTGGGCCCACCACCGTTTTTTGGCGTTTGGCGCGCCATGGCTACCCCTACCCAAGGTGAAAGCCAATCATTACGAATTCGGTATAGTTCCAACACTGTCAATTTTTTGCCAAGAATTTTGAAGCATTGTAAGGAAAATTGCATTGCGAACTATTTTCTTTGCATTGCAAACTATTTTCTTTGTAAGTTGCGAAGAAATGGTTTGCAAGGTTACGAACTAATTTTTTGCAGCGTTACAAACTATTTTCTTTGTAAGGAGCGAAGAATTAGTTCGCAATACGAATGATTTAGTTCGCATTGCAAAGCAGCATATTACAACGCTTCAAAATTCTTTGCAATGCAGAGAATAGTTCTTCGCAAGCTTTTTACAGTGAAATGTTGTGCATATTAAATTTACCTACCTACCATACCATGTCGGTTCATGTCCTATTCCCCTCCCTTCACCCTCCTGGCTGACGCCATGTGTTCCCATCGTCCATGGCCATTACCAGCGCCTTAAGTAACGCTCATACGACACCATACTGTCGTATATGTATACCAGGTGGCTGACTCATGCCATGCACTCTCGTACTCTCGTAGGTATAGTGTACCACATTCGCGGGTGCGAATGTGTTGCCTACTCGCACGGGGCCATAATACGGAGTCGTGGGCAGCGAGTACAAGAGCGAGGATAGACAAACCAGCTTGCACCCGTGCATGCGGTAAATACAGTACAACTAGGAAAGTGCGCGAAGTGAGTCAGTCACCTGGTACAAATAAAAATATGTAGAACTGTACGTAAAGTACATGACCTTAAAAGTAACTGTTAAAAATTACTATTTCGTGTCTCTCACCTTGCAGCTTACAAATAAAAATTTAACAGTATTAAACTGTAATTTTGATAACGGTTTCAGTTAAATTTTTAGTTTTATACAGATACGCCAAAAGCGTGGACAGGCCGCTGTGCTGACACAAAATTTCGAAAACTCCTTCGAGAAAATCTCACTTAACTTTAAGAGGACCAACAAGAAAAGTCCAACAATTTTATCCGAGGAAGATCTGCGGTGTCCGTACTGTCGCGGATCTCGTAGACAACTGGGATCTCTGCGCCCCCGGGCCCCGGGCCCCGGGGCCGCTACTTATTTCCTGTGTTGCACACGCACCATATCTAGGTGCGGCGAGACCGATTGTTCCAACAAGGGATTAGAGGATCCCCATAAGTATTCGTTATCGGCACGACGAACCCCGCCTTAATGTGGGTGATATCTACACCCAGAGAAATTATAAGCAATGGCAACCATCATGGTTGGCTCAGGGAGCACCATAAAAATATGGTTGAGACAACAGTGACAACGTGATGAAAACCATATTTTTGGTTCTCTCTACCATGATAAGGTTGCATCAACCATATTTTATGTGCTCCTTGAGCCAACAATATGATGGTTGCCATTGCTAATCATTTCTCTATGTGTACAGTCCCGCTTTGATATCACTGCCGTGAGGGAATAGAGTTTCTGCGACGGGCGGAGCGGGCGGGCTCCGCCCGGCAGCCAACGAGCCAGGGGCGTCGGAAGTCCTCCACGGCCAGGGGGGGGAGGGGGGGAGGTCAAATATGTACAACCCCCACCCCCACCCTACGTCTTACGTATTCGCGAGCGAAGGGAGCGGGAATTTCTTTCAAAACAAAAATCGAACTTAGATCCCAATTTTTATTAACAGAGAAGCGGAAGCGAGGCGAGAAGCTGAAGCTAAATATTTGTCTATCCCACCGGTAAAAGGGGGTATATTGTATCGTTATATTTTGTCACTCCTGACTTGTTACTGTACTTCCTTGAGAAAAACTCAACCCAGATGATTTCTCGCATTTTCACGAGCGCTCGTCGCCAGGGCACCCGGCCCGGGCCCAGCCCGGCCCGTCTCTTCGCCAACGAGCCGGCTGGCCGCTACCGGAGGACACCACGGAGGACTGTGCCGGACCGCCCGGACCGAGCCTGGAGGCGGGCGGGCGGCACCATTCCGCACTTTTTGGCGTGTGAGAGTATCTTTCGGCCAGCCCCGAACCGGACGGACCCGCGCACAGGCGAGGGGGAAATCACTTGGGTTATTCGTAGCGTACGAGCTATTTCGTGGCATTTCTCCTGCCATTCCGGTTATTTCTCTCCTATTTCGGGTTATTTCAGGGTATTACGCGGTATTTTGGAGTATATCATGGGTATTTCGTGACTATTTACCGTCTATTTCGGGTCTATTTCGCCTTATTTCGGGGGAAGGTGTACGAACTATTTCGCAAGTGATTTCCTTCTCGCGCACAGGTGACTTCGGCCGGCAGTGTTCGGATGTCCGGCCGGTTACTGCTGCCGCCACGCCAAGCTACAGCACCGCAGCACCGCCCATGCACTGTCGCCCACACCTCAGGCGACGGGCAAGCCCGCCCGCCTATATCAGAACTCTGTGAGGGAATACCGGGGAATACACTTAAATTCTACACTGATGTAAAAATTTGCAACTAGATGTACTTGTTAGTGCTTAACGCCCCAGTTGCGCACTTCCGTGATCTTGAAACCCAAGGTACATTTGCACACTAATTGGATTTGCCTCTTTTAAGTGTAAAAATTTTACACTAAAAGTTTTTGCATTTATTTGTACGAAATCATGCACCATTGTGCGCAAATTTGTACGAAAAGAAGAGTAGCGTGAACGTTTGCACAGATACATAAGCGTTTCCTAAATACCTACATGTATGCAGGAGATAGTGTGTACATGCTCGTGTATGCAGGAGTCGATGACTCAAAACGACAAAGTTCGATCTGCAGCGGCACGGTTACACAAAGCCGATGTGCAGCGGCACTAAGTTCGATCTACATTCCGGTGGCTTCTGCAGCGCAGCCTAAATGTGTTCATATGCACGTCAATATTGCAGATAGAAAAAAGAGAAAACTGATTCATGCTTGTCAAAGATCAAAGAACAAGATACAAACTTAAACGCCACCGCGACAAAACTGTAGCAGAGGTCTAAACTTGCGTCTCCCGCTAGCGACGAAAAGCAGATCTAAGTTTCTTTAACCGGGCCGCTGCAGATCAAACTTTGTGTAACCGGACCGCCGTAGATCGAACTTTGTGTAACCGTGCCGCTGCAGATCGAACTTTGTCGTTCGGAGGCATCGTAGAGTGAACATGGCTATGGTACACAGGAATAGCCAAGCTATTTGTCCTGAAGTGTGCACTTGACCAGGTACACACTATTTTCTGCATACACGAGCACGTACACACTCTCTCTTGAGTAAATCGACGTGTGCCTGCAGAAGTGGCGTATCTCTGAAGAGGCGCGCAACACTGGCGGATCTGCGCCGGCCCGGCCAACACTGGCGGATCTGGGAAGGGACGGTCATCACAGGCGTATCTGCGTTCGGCTGATCTGCACAGTCAACTTTGGAGGCCTATTGCTCATCGTAGGTATGTCGTATAGTATTGAGTGGTATCAAAACTCAATCACGAGGATATAAACATTGCAATGAGACATCAGTCAATACTGTACGACATGCCTACGAGGAGCAATAGGCCTCCGAAGTTGACTGAGCAGATCAGCCGAAATGCAGATACACCCACTACGCCCATGATGACCGTCCCTTCCCAGATCCGCCAGTGTTGGCCGGGCCGGCGCAGATCCGCCAGTGTTGCGCGCCTCTTCACAGATACGCCACTTCTGCAGGCACACGTCGAAATTTCGCACAACACCGACGACATACTTGCACCACCAACTAATCCAGCGGGCTTGGAAAGGTTCGGGGCTGTGTCGCGAGGCAGCTCGTTGAGGTCGTGCTCGTCCAGCAGCCAGGCGTCTACTAGCTCGTGTGAGCGAGAGACGGCGGCGGCGGCTGATATGCCCTGCTCGGCTCCAGCCGCGGCTCCAGCAGTGTGGAGACGGAGCGGAGGAGTGGAGGTGGAGGGGTCGGACGTGCTCCTTGCCCCTCCGTCTCCCCCCTTTCGGTATTGGTGGTTCAATCTCCACACCCAGAAAAGCCTGAACTAATCCAAGCGCATTTTACGCCAAATGCACTTGAATTGATCGAGCCCGGTTGGAACTTGAAATGAGCATTCTGGATTGAAAAAAGTTTGTAAGGCGAAGTTAATAAGAATGCCAGCGCTCGGGGCAACACCGCATAGCGCTTGATATTTCAGAAATGATTTCAAGAACATGGTGCTCAAAGAATTTGAGGTCCGAATGGGATCGGTTCTAGAAACCGAATTGACTCGTGCCAAGATGGATTGACTTGTGGACTTGTGCTGAGAACTTCCAGACCGACGCAAGTGCAAAAATAGTTTGTGATTCACGGATGTGGGCCAAAAGTGGCCTCACGGGTCGTCAAGTACAGTCATGTTGGGGTTGAGGGGTGGCTGTTAAATGAACAATGTTAAGGGTAGATCCTAGCGGTTTTTTTCATTTTACATGACCCCCCTAAAGTCGACCCTTGCGAACTCGGTGGTACCTCCCACAAGGCAGAGCGACACGCTGGTCAGGTAGTAGGAGTAGGGCATATATGTCAGCATATGTGCTATAAAATTCCAAGATGGCGGAGGACGATTTTTGTCAACTATCAGTTGTTCCTATTTAATTCATCCCTGAGTGAGATCTTTCACTGGGGTTTTAACTGGAATGTTTAAACCTACCTAGCTATCGAGCCCCACAGACCTCAATTCAAGGCAACCACAAATCAAGTACATTGCTGTACTTGAAACAAGAACACGTCTTTTTGGGTGCACTAAGAAAAACCACGGGAAATGTCTACGGTGCACCCCGTAAATTTGTCACCAGGTCCGCGACCGTAATTTTGGATTACGGTCCACTCCGTGAGGGATGTTGCAGCTATATTCAATTAAGCCAACGCTTGACGCTCGCTCCCGCAAGCGTTGCGCACGCTTGGCGGAGCGCGCGGGGTGCGGGGAGGCGACGGTGACTCTTCACCTCTCTTCACCCTGCCCCCCGCCTCCCCTCTTGCCCTCGCACGCTTGCAGGAGCGTGCGCTGCGCCGAGCGTGCGCTGCGCCGAGCGTGCGCTAAGCGGGGATCTTAATTGAATATAGCTACCGTAACTTCGCAAACTGACTTACTGATCAATACAGCACTTGACTTATATACACTGAAGTACGGTCGGTCCATATCTTTACGATCGTGACCGTGCATGAAATATACGGGACGGACCGTGGGCAAACCATACCTCCTTACGGGATTGTTAACAGTGTCGGTTTTCCAGATAGTGCTTTGTACCCATGGATCGGCGTTATTGTGCTCCCGGAGTGTGTGTGTGTGTGTGTATGTGTGTGTGTATGTGTGTGTGTGTGTAAAGTTTCATGCCAAATAATCAATGCTGCGGTGTGGCAATAACCCGTGCTTTTTTGGATTTGGTGGTGGCGGTGGCGTCCCCTGCGTCCCGTCCCGTCCGTGTCTTTCGGTTGAAAACATTAATATTTTTCATAGACAAGGGCTATTTTCCTCTTTGTATCGAGTGACATTAGAATTAGCCCTGCCGGTGGCCCTGCCGTCACACAGCCACGCTTTGGTCGGCCTCCGGCCACCATTGGCCTGTTAGATAAGTATGACGTCTCTCGCTTGCTTGCTGGCCTTGGGCGTCTTAAGTTCGCGCGACGTCGGCGGTGACGTGGCGAGGGAATACCTCTGGCATCGACGATTTAGTACGAAAATGAGATCAATCCGGGATAAAATCGCAGTCATAGCATTCAACAGCAAGGTTCTACAGCACAGCCACAGACCACCCGCATAGAGACAGGTCGGTATTTTCGGCAATGGGGCAGTTGTGGCGAGTTGTGGCTGGACCCCTGTGCGGTAGGCAACCCATGGGGCCACGGTCGTAGGCTCTCGAGTACAGCCGCAGACTACCCACACAGAGACATGTCGGTATTTTCGCGATGGGGCAGTTGTGGCGACTTGTGGCAGGACCTCTGTGCGGTAGGCAACCCGAGAGACGCGGTCGTGTGATCATGGGGACAGCCCTCGGGCATCCATGGGTAGAGGTCGTGGCATCGTTATGGCGCGTTGTGGCTAGCCTCCTTACGGTCTCTATAGTCGGTCCGGTATAAGCTGATTTTCAGGGCGCGCGTTGCGGCCGCAAAGTTCTGGCCACAAACACGCTCGTATTACAAAATATATCGTACATGCACGAACATATTTTTCACAGTGTAGTAGAGTTAAGATATCTTTGGTGTATCTATTCAAGTGCTACCTTATTGGATTACCAGTATCATCAATATCAACAATAAACCAGTGATAGGACAGACTAATCCTGATTTCCTTATTCATCTTGCGCCTCTGACGTGCACAGAACCCGGCAACGTGGAATTTCTTACAAATACACCAATACAGAAGTATTCCGCGGACCACACCTTTATCACAATGGAAATGAGACGAAAATCCGAGGTAAAATCGCAGTTATAGTCATGCGTAAAAACTTTAATCTCAACGACGTTCGGACGGCTTCGAAAGCAGCTCTCGTCTGTCGGTATTCCCCTCGCTGCGACGCCGCACCTGCGAACACAAATCTTATCATCGGTGCCGTTCGGCAGCACTTCAGGGTGCGCGAGAGCCGCGTAAGCGCCGTGGCCGGCGATGGGTCCCACGAGAAGAATATGATCTAGCCGCGACAAACCAGAATAGGTGCGACATGGCCGCGACGCTCCATGGAGCTTCTGCAAACTCATTTCGCGATGGCGCGTGCTCTCGGAACTCGGAACCTAACACGCCCTCTTTCTCGTCGTGGGTGCGTGTTATGCAGTTGCAGAAGAAGGCGCAGTATAAGGGGATGGGGGAAGGGACCCCCCCCCACCCCATCGGCTCTAGTGAGCCGCCTGAAAGGTGGGCAATTTGTTCGACAAAACCCCTGTAAGTAGGCAACCCCCCTGTCAGCCGGACCTTATACTTCATCTGTATAAAAGTCGGATGGCACTTGAAATTTTTCCAGAACCTCACAGTTAGTGCATTCCCTAAATAGGCTAGAAGTAAAGTTTTTAAAAAAGGTTTGTCGTTTTTCTTAAAAATTTTAACTTTGGCTTCGAGCAGTAACGGGTAACCCGTGAAAGTAGCAGCCTCAGGCCTTAGGCCAAAAATGCTGTCCGTTTTGCTTTATTTTGTACCGATGAGGTAGTTGAGGGATATTTGGGGCAAAAAGGGAAGTAGGGCTTAAGTGAACCCCTACTGACTGCGAGGTTCAGGAAAAATTTCAAGTGCCATCCCGACTTGAATAGAAACAACCCTTTAATTTTCCAAGTTTCGACGAAATCAGAGATTTTCACCTGAAACGGCTCCCTTGTGAGTCTTATGCGGCCCTTCGAGGCAGGCGCCTGACGGGTAGGCAGCGTGCGCCGGTCCTCCTCAGCCGTGTCGAGCGGGACTGCCTACCCGACCGGCGCCTTTGGCTGGCCGCGTGCTCTGACGTGCGGCGGGCACGGCACGGCCAGGTGCAGCGCCCGGCAGAGCGGAGCGAACGTAGACGCTGTTCGACGAAAAGTTGTGTGAGGCGGGAAGTATACCCCCAAAACGCAGGTACTTGAAATCGAGTGCATTTTATCGAAACAAGTGCATGCACTCGTAGCGGTAAGGCAGGCTGTCACGAAAGTGTCTTGAGCTAGGAGTAGCAGTAGTCGCTCGTCTCTCCTCCCCCCTCCCCATTTCTCTCTGTCTCTCTGTCTCTCTCTTTCTCCCTATCTCTCTCACACACTTACAAGTATGCAACTTGCAGTTGCACACTTACACGTGTCGAGCAGTTGCACACTTAGTTTATCAGTAAATTAATTTCGCGAGTCCATAGACTTGAGTTTTGAAACAACCAAACATCCTGATAAATTGACACCATCAAATCGTTATGTTGCCATATTGTTAAATTTTATACCACTACGAACAGGTTGTGCCCAAAATTGACGACTAATAATAGTAATATTCAATTTCGATAAATTATGACATATTATTATGGTATGAGTATAACGGTTGAGTATAACGTTTATTGTGGTGACACCTTTCCTCTCCAGTGACTTTCTTCTTAAAACTTTAATTTGAAATTAACTTTTAAATTAAACATGGGAGGTAAATAACGAGTAAAAAGTAAACAAAATAGTACTTGTAAGAACAAGACGTTATCCGTTTCGATTCGTCCTGCTTTATGAAAATAATGGCTGGTGCTAGCGAAGGAAAACGTGAAGTGAGATGTGTTGTTTATTCACTGTTATTTGTAGTAATTTTTCACAAAATTTTAAACATGCATGGGATGTGTCCTTCGTAAATCAGCCATCTCAACCATCTAAAACAGACACCTATCCCGCTGAGTAAACTGTGCTTTCACTTCTTCTTCTGGTAGGGACTAGAGATCTATTTCGCACTTGTTTGCCATTTCATAGTCCAGGGCGTCCAGTTCTTTAAGTGAGTTTTTCAAAGCCTAGCGAAGAAAATGATTTTGTTTTACATGTGTATACAGAAAAGAAGTTCAGTATGTGACACATAGAACAATATTTTCGTTTACTTACTATTGATTCCCTCTGCTTCTGCTTCCTCGTGAATGTAATCGACACGTCCTCTTTAAACAGCTTTTTAGCCATACCTTGCAGCTGAGCTGCAAGTTCCAGCAACATATTTTTCTCGAGTCCATTCACCAAGCACGTCATGGTAGCCTTTGTCACAGTGTCTTGGATTCTATTTGCAACCACTGTGTAATAAACATTCAACATTTCCCCTGTCAAAACCAAACCAAAGATTAATACGTTTAGTTGGACTGCGTCAGTGTTTTTTATCTTTATAAGTTAAGTATATAAGTTAAGTTTCATGTCTCAACAACACGTAAGGGAGAGTGGGGCACATAGTGTTACTTTTTGGAAATTCTTCACTCGCAGTCCTAGTTTAGGCAGCATCATTACGGATTTTAGAGTTGTTGTGCCTCTATTCGACCTTCAGTCACAAGAAATCATTGAGACCCCCGCAAAAATATTCGCGTCTTCTCTCAAATCATCTCGAAAGGAGACCTCAGCAATTGACAGTATGTGCCCCGGGGGTGGGGCACTAGCTGTCACCATGTATATAACTTATGAAAAACGTGGATACTCGAAATGGCCTTAGTGGCATCTCTGAAAGGGAGTGCCATAAGAAACATTTCACCCCTGAAAATCAAAATTAAACATAAACCTTTTCTGCTACAGCAGATCAGAAAATGAGTGACAGTACCTGCCCCAATTTGGGGAAAATACTGTCAATAAATCTTTGTATATACTGCACGCTGCTGCCATACCACTGATAGTTTCGCCACCCCCATCTTGCAATCAAATAAAGACGTAAAGAGGTTGTGATTTCACAAATTAGATGACTGAAAAAGCTATGGGATGCCATTGCTAGCTCGTTGACAGTATGTGCCCCTGACAGCTGGTGCCCCATTCTCCCTTAACTCAAAAGCACCCCCACCACACTCGAGGTGCTGATGGGAACACTTAAACGACCATAAATATACAAATTAAGATAGTTACCAATGATCATGGCGTGCTTTATATCTTGTAACGTCGGTTTCAATATATCAGTGACATTGTATTCCACAGATTTTGCTTTTTGAATGAAATTATAGTCACTTTTAAATGGAATCGGAAGTTTTGCTTCGTCTTCTTCTTTCAGAATTTTTTGTAAAGACTCGTTCCTAAATTTTAGGAAATGGCTGTGAGTTATATGCCCTTCTTCAATTAATATTGCTTGATTAACCTTACAGAAAAGAAAAACGCGTATTAATCTGAAAAATGTACTTTACGCTATTTTTAAATTTTGTACAGATTTTTATTTAACTAATAAGTGTTTTTAAAATTTTGTTTTAATAACGCCTAAATACTTACAAATCGCTTTGTTGTTTCAGTTAGATCGTCTATCATTCCATTCACTACCGTTGTTATTTCTGTTGCCGCCTTGGGAAATCTGGTAGCAGTATCCTTGGAAATGCTCTTACGGCACACCTCTTTTAGTTCTTCAGCGACCTTTTCAATACACAGCATTGATGGCAGGCGCATAGTTGTTATAAGTGGTCTCATCAGTTCTTCAAAGGCCTGTTCAGAAAATATCATAGGTGGCTCAGGGCCACTGGTTTGTCTTATTGTTAATATAACTTTTTCCCTACAGTATGCGTCGCATGGTTTCTTAGATGTCAGTTCATTTTCAAGATTTTTAAATATATAACAGAGTTTAGCTCCCCCATTCCTGCAAGATGAGAAACATGTGCATATAGTCGAGTATATCCTACACACATATGACATCGTAATCTCGTATGACATGTTAATACTTAACGATTACTTACAGAAACATGGAGTCCATATCCACACTTTCTCCCTTCATCACCTTGCAGTATGATTGAGAAAACGTACTTATCATATGATGTAAGGAACCTTTTTCATCCACTATTTCATCTCCACACTTATTCAGCACCGACATGCACTCTTCCAGCCGTTGAACAAACGATGCCTGTAAAATAATAAAAACACTAGAAAAATATTTCACCATTTTCATTGTGTTCCCAGTGCGAAAAAATAATTAATTCGACATCAACATCGAAACGACGTCGGAACGATGTCGAAATGGTTGAATCGACGCCGAAACGACGTAGTTTCGCTATGAATTTCGCACTGGGTTATCATGCTAACATACCAACCTTCATTTCCGGAAGGCACGTTTTAATGTGCCTAATCAGTAAGTTCTGTAACATTTTGGCCAGGTATGCACTGCCATTTTTATGAGCTAGTTCTGGGTACCTGCTCCTCAGGAAATCCTCTTCATCCTTTAAAGCATCTTCAATACTCTGAAATTTAAAAAAGAAAGTAACTCGACAGCACGGAGTATCATCAACATGCAGTGATGCAGTTGCAGTTGCTGCGCATTTGTTGTGCAGTTGCAAGAGGTGGGGAGGGGGGGGGGCTCTGTCCATAAATTCAAGTGTGTGACATTCGAACATTTAAAAGTGCGTGCCAAAATGTCACACATAATAAGTGTGCGTGCCAGTCCTGTCAACAAAAGAGTGTGTGACAACCATGTCACACTATCTTCTGTGTCACACAAGTAAACACTCTTTACTTTCAGTTTTTTGTGAGTGCCATAGCTGCTACACAATTCTATGCATGACTAAATGGTCACACACTTTTAGTGTGTTACATGTTAACACGCACTTTTCAGTGTTTGCATGTCACATTCTTATATTTGTAGAGTACCCCCCACCTAAGACACTACTTCATACTGAAGAATAAACATTTTGCAAACATTGTTTCTCATCCAACGCACCTTCTTGTCCTTTATGTCCTTTTGGGACCTATTAACCACACCAATAATTCCGAGTTTTACAGCAATACACATTCCAGTCAAAATTTCTGTTGCATCCGTTCCTGCAAAAAAAAAAAACAAGGAAAGCCGAGTGATTCGATTCAACTGAGGAATCGTGCTCCAGAACATGATTCATTTGTTTTTACAAACCTTTATCCATTAAATCAAGCTTTGTCACAACGGCTAAGGTGCGTTCGCCTTCTGGGTCCACCTTTCTTGCCATTTTAATGCACTCATTAGTTGCCATGTCTGTGTTGGCAGTGATCACAGCTAAAATGATACTCATTGGATTATTAATGTAAGCATTTATAAGGTTGACGATCTGTTCCTCAATATCCTCAGGCTGGTCGCCTACAGCCACCTGGAAGAGTCAAATCGGCAATAATAACGCGAACGACAGAGAGAGATAAATATAAAGTTTAGAATGTCCTGGCGATCAATTAATTGCGAACATACCTTAGTGATGCCTGGCAAGTCCACAAGTGTCAGTGTGAGGACATGCGGGGAGAATATTTTGAGCACTATAGGTTTCGACGAGATGTTTTTATTTTCACCTGCCAGCTCTGCGGTCCTTCTCTCAATTTCACTTTCGATCTCCTCAATTTCGTATATTTTGGATTCTTCCTCATCGTCGTCAAATTCACCCCATTCCTCATAGGAAGAGCCTGCACAATAATAATAAATAAAATTGAAAGCTTCATCGAGGAGTTCTCAATGAGACCCGAAAGGTGCATTCATGTGTGCACAATTGGGATGCAATCTTGGCAGTCTAACCAACGAAATGAGAATTTAAGGTTATGTTATGTTATCCGGTGGAATCATGCAATCTGTGTCAATTTGGTTGAGTTGTGACCCCTTCGGTTATCACGGACAAACCCTGCGCGTCGACTCACCTCTTTCTTCGCGTAACTCGTCTCCCACGGGGCAGTTGACGAGGCGTAGGATGAGAGGGCACCGGGTGACGATGCCGCTTCCACGAGGCAGGAAGGAGCGGCGGACGATCGACTCCAACACGGAGCTCTTTCCGGTGCTCTGGAGACCAGAACGGAGGTAAGATAAGGAACGGGGGCAGTCTACAACAGCTTCGAGAATCCTTATCACTGTGCTGCACGTACCTGGCTGCCCACCACGACGATCTGTGGAAGGTCCACCGGCTTCTGACTCAATGTCTTGAACTGGTCTTGAATGTTGTTTATAGAGAATATTAGGTCGTCCATGTCGAACACCTAGAACAAATTCATTGTTTTATTTAATTATAGTGGCAAAGAGAGTGTAATAGAATAGGCGCTCGGTCGGGGCTTTGTGCACGGTAAAAAGAACATCTTGGAATTCAAGTAGATTCCTTGAAAACTGTCTTGAAAACCAAGTAGATCGCTTGAAATCCAAGATGTCATTTTTACCGTGTGGCCTACAGTCCGGGAGACTGTCCCTTTATCAACGATATGGGCTAATTAGCAGAGGATACTTTTAAAACCTTTTGACTAGGCGTAACTTTAAAGTGTCAGCTAGCTTTCTTTTACTCTCGAAACGGCCAGAGAATCAAGGGGAGACCAGAAAACAATTTCTTTGGCGCTGGCGGAACATTGTCCGAGTGCCTGAGTGAGTGTCGCTTTAGGCCTTTACCCTGCCTAACAATACTAGGCTCCCCGTCCCCCTGTCCCTGCACAACAATACTATCCGATACTAGTGGGAGGTTGTACATATACGACATATTTTGTAAATGGTAAATTTTACGAAATATACAAAAGAAGTCTTTAAAGTTGAACAATCAAGCAAAATAAACTTTTACTCAAACGAGAGGGTGCCTTAAGTGCCTTTCTTCCCCACTCCAGTCCGCCCCCCTCCTCCTTCCCCTTTTTCAGGCCCCCCTCCTCTCTCCCCTCCCCTCCGGTCCCGACTCGACTCTCGACCGCCTGGGCGTTCGCCGGTTATTCCCAGGCGCGGTATAAGGAGGGGGCGACAGGGGGGGCGGTGCACTGTGGGTTGCCTACATACAGGGGTTTTGTAGCACACATTGCCTACCTTTTAGGCGGCTCACTAGAGACGATGGGGGGGGCGATCGCCCCC
>NW_026267525.1:131026-132680 GCF_000697945.3 Frankliniella occidentalis | reverse complement strand
GGGGGCATGTGCCGTGCATACCTGATAGGTCGAGGGGGTACGGAGGGGGGAGGGGTACACCGTGACCGTCGTGAGCGTGTCAAGGAGCCCGGAAAAGGGGGAAATGGCACCTGGAAGGTGACCACAAATATGCCTGGCGTGCCGAGGTGGCGTGCGTCAAACCAGGGTCGGCTGGTGGCCGGGGGCAGAAAGAAAGACAGAGAGAGAATGAGAGGTGACTTTTGTGAGTATACCAGAGTATACCGCAAGAGTAGGGTGGTCCAAACCCGCAACATGTTCGAAAAAGTTGTCGCTTGTGTTGGAAAAGTTTCGTTTCTACTCAAAAATGATGCCCAAATTTTTGTGAATTTTTTGGAAAAAATGTAGAGGTCGCGCGAGAGCCCCAAAGTTTACCCAGCATTCTTACGGGAATTTTGCCTAAAACTGAAATTTAGCCATGGACACCAAAGTTTATGTCCGAGAGCAAAACTAAGTCCATAGCCGTAATCTACGTTAAAAACCGAGTCAGTAGACGTGCCATAAGCCCTGTTTGGCCGTCTCATTAGAAAATACAATTTGACAAATTTGGTTAAATTTGGGCATCATTTTTGAGTAGAAACGAAACTTTTCCAACACAAGCGCCCACATTTTCGAACATGTTGCGGGTTTGGACCACCCTACCGCAAGAGTAACCTTTTCTTAAATGCTTTGCTTTCTGCGTTAACGTCGTGCTGCACAAAACGGTTTAGTGGACGCGTGACGTCAATTCCACTATACTTCTGGATTATGCATATGAGTTAGGTGTGTGAGAGGTGGACACAAATTTGACGACGCTTTCAGTGTGTTCAGTCCCTATCCCCATCTTTCCCCATGGGGTACAAAACTATCACGGGGCGTCTTTAGAGGGGCGCCATGATTTTTCTACCCTCCGTAGGGTGGCTGATGTACCGCTGGTACGGCCGCCTGGCTACTGGCCATCGGCGGCGGTCTTTCAAGCGTTTGCTTCCAGTCGACTTCCCCGTGGAGTGCCGAAGCGTGGCGAGTGGGAGAGAGGGGGGTGCTGCTCCGGGCTCCAGCAGCCCCCGCTCTCCCGTGCTAAACGTGGAGCCCGGCAAGTGCAGTTAAAAATAGTTGAGGTCCACGGCACCTCTTTGCTGCGGACAGTGCCGCCGCTGTGGGTATACCGGGTGTTTCCTAAAAGACACTGGTGCGAGTGGGTTTGCCTACCCGCTCTGCCCGTAACAAAAACTTCGGAAGCAAACTGCCAAATCCGTCGTAGGTGCGAAGCATTTTCTTCGTAAGGTTGTAACTGTGTAAAGACGCAAAGAGACGGAAGGAGACTGTAATTGATTTGATTGAATAGAAAAATCAACCGGTATGATTATTGTAATGTTCTTGTTGTTGTTATCCAGGCTGCCGAGTCCGCCATGGCGCAGTTAAGAGAGAACGGGTAGCAGCCGCGGGCAGCACGCATGCCGGCCGAGGAGAGCGCCCCCGCCGCCCAGCACAGGAAAGGTGAGTCATTATTATCATTCATTTAAGAAAAGATGCATGAACTACACGAAGGAACCGAAGCCGTTCCACGACGCGATAGAAAACCATTTCCTTGCGCTAAGTAGAAACCCGTTCAAAACCTAAGCAAAGTGAATGCCATTAAAAAAAAAAAAAAAAAAAA
>NW_026267525.1:125472-130667 GCF_000697945.3 Frankliniella occidentalis | reverse complement strand
CTTACGCATTTTTTAATACGCCAGTATGCACAAATTTCTTCATACTGGCGCATTAAAAAATGCGTAAGCCGAGCATGTTTACAGAACTCAGTAACTATGAAAAAAAATGTTCATAAGCTTTTAGTGTGTAGGTATACACCAGGTTGTATCGGAGATACGGTAGCTTCGCCTGCGGCGTTTCGTTTCCTTTGCAGCCGAACATAGATTTCCCAATTTCAGAAAGAAAATTTCTTTTCCCTGTCCATCAGTATTACATTATAAAATTCAATGCACCCCGTCTTTTCTTTCTTCCCTTTCTCATCAGATACCACATTTAAGTGCAAGGGGGCTGCCGCCCCCTTGACCCCCACTTTTCTTTTCTTTTTTTAAAAAAATCTTTCTTTAGCGTAATATTATATTTTAATGCAAGCGGGCTGCCGCCCCCTTGACCCCCGCTATCATTTTCGATTTTCTGTACATAATAGATCACCTCTGATTGCAGGGGGACTGCCGCCCCCTTGACCCCCGCTTACCGTTCTTATTTATGTTTTTCCCAAGTATGTTGGCAGCATTTTCAACGCTGACACCCAGGGGGTTCGTCACATCCACTGTGATCCTATGTTTCGCTATATGGTATAGTATTGTTTTATAGACTATTCCGCTGGAACAGCTAATTGCGATAGTCTCGAAAAACAAATGCACCGGAAGTCACCTAAAACGGGCTCCAGAGGTCTTATGACGCCAAAATATTGTACAGACGTAATGAATTAATTCCGATGAGAACTAGTTTTTCACTTTATAACAGATTCTAGGGCTCTAGGTAGGCTAAATTTCGTTTTGAAATAGCCGACTTCCGGTGCATTTGTTTTTCGAGAGGCACGAGCGGAGTGGTCTATTGAGCGAAGCAATAATAAATACACACTAAACACAGATGTGCTTAAGTAACCTTAGGTTTTTACACCGTGTTCCCGGCGACCGGGGGCGTCGCGTTCGAACCGTTGCCGCCGCCCCCGGCCGCGGCCCGCCCCCGCCTTGTGCTGCCCCCTGGCGTCGGCTGACCGATGCGCGCCGCACCCTCCCCGTCGGTCGATACGCGCGCGGGGCTGCGTCCGCGAGGCGCGCGCGCTCCAGGCCGGCGGGCGGCGCCAGGGCGGGCGACTGTTTCCGGACGCGTCCGCTGGGGGGCCTCGCGCCTGCGACCCTCTCGGCCCGTTGCCTCCATGTTGTGGCTGTAGAGAGAGTGTCTTCTGCTCCCGGAGCACGCCCGCGACGTTCTTGTTCCACCCGCGGCCGCGGCGGCCCCCGCGCGCGCGCGTCTTGACGGGCACGTGAGCGTCTCGTCATCGTGTCACCACTAGCGAGTCGTCCCGGACGAGTGTCGACGGCCCTCGGAGCGACGCGCCGTAAAGCCGAGGCGAGTCGTGCGCGGCGAGGTTAGGGAGGCTCGCTAGTGTTCGCACGACATGGCAGTCTCCGGACACCGCCGCGCCTGACCCCGAGCCCATGTGAGTATCCTGCCTGACAGTTCTTCGTGTTCACGGCGGGCTTGCTCCCCTGGAAGCGCTCTCCCGGCCGAGTCCGAGTGTTTGCGACGTCATGAGTCCTACGGGGGACACGGGGCGGTCGTGAGGGTCATGCTGGGGTTTCTCGGTTCGGATTGCCTTTTCTCTGCCGATCTTTTGTTTAAATTGTGTTTTCTCTCAATGTTTTGGCCCGCGTGCAATACGCGATCAGAAGTGTGAAATGATTAATGTGTTAGCAAGCATCTGGATAGGCATTGTTGGCATGCGAGTTCGCGCGCTCACTCCCCTCCCCCTCCTCTCTTTTCACCCCTCCCTGTTCTCCCTTTGACCGCCCCCCCTCCCTCCCCCTCAGACATGTCGTACAACAAGGTGGTACAAGTCGTCGTGAGGTAGAGGTAATTGACGGAGGTTAGGAAATGATAAGAACAACTTATAATTCATTTCCTGTTCCCTTCACCTTTGACACGTATCTTCAATCGTAACAATTTCGTTAATTTAGAGCCAGCAACGATTAAGAGGGACCTGGTTCACTGGAGATTTGAGCAGCCTCTTTTTATTATTCTAGTTCTATATGTCTGAGACAAACAAAAGTAAACCTTGTGTGTGTTGACGGAGAAAAGCTCTCTCGACCTGAGTTAGCAACGGTCCAAGGCCCAAGGTGTTAGCCGAACGAGAGTGAAACAAACCGGCCGTACCCCGCGTACCCCTCGTACCGCCTAAGTGCTTCAAATGGAAAACTTGAAAACTAAAAAAATAAAACGACTCTAGAGATACCAAGAAATTGGCTGACAACTCCCGTTGAATGTTTTAATCTTCATTCATAATCTTCTTCAACATTTGACTCAGCCAATTATAATCGCACCCAGTTAAATTCGTCCCCCTCATCCCCTACACCACGATGAATTCAGAGATCGGGTAGATCGAGTTGCGGTCCCCGTCGGCCCCGAGCAAGGAAGTACAGACGGAATACCGATGAGCTGCTGGTCCGTTGGCGCTTCCCCCCAGCCCCCCAAATCCGAGAGCCACCGAACGATATTCGTAACGACGTCTGCTGAACAGAGGCGCGATAACTTCTACCGTTTCGATACCCCTTTCCCTTTGCCCGGGGTTGCCGAGAGTTTAACAAAGTGACAAGTACAACTAAAAGCCTCAAAAAAAGTGAAACTGTTTTGCTGTGTGGTATTTAAAGATAATAATAATTGAGAATCAGTAACTTGAAACCAGTGGTTTGTGCTGCTAGCCTGTTGCTGTGTACTGCCGATAGAGGAGGCACCACCACCCTATACCCCATTAAAAACACACCCCGCTCACTCGCGGCTGCGAGCCGACCGGCCACCGCAACCATCGGAAACCGTGTTTCTTTGTGGGAACAAAACTACAACTTTGGCAGAATTTTCGATGAAACGAAAACAAACATTCTTCACCACATCAAAGCCGAATTTGTTCAGTTTGACGCAAATATTTTTAAAATTGTTGTCTTCGGAACAAAAATTTCGACTTTGGTTTCTTGCACGACATTTTCGTAACAGTTGTACAAAAATTATTAAACGTATTTTCCTTAAAGAGACGGTCCTCTGGGCGGCGCGCGTCGGTCGAGACAGCGGTCGGGCAAGCGCCGCCCGATCAATACCCGGCCGCGGCGCAAGGCGGGCGGCGCCGGCACGGTGCCGCCCCTGTTGCGGCCCGACGCGCTGCCTGCGCCGCCTTCTCTGCGGGGCGACCGGCCGGGCGCTGCGGGAGGAGGGGTTGAAGGCTTTGCCGGAGCCGCAGGGCGTATGTGACGTTTTTATGCCCCTCTCCGACCCCCACCCTTGTGTGCGTGCGCCGGGGCAGCACGGTCCACTGCCCGAGACGGGGGAAGTGACCGGACCACGCTGCAAAACGTTTTTTTGCGCGCCGGAAGTTTGTTTTGGCGAACAACCACTTAACGGAACAGAATTCATGGTGTTACACAAAAACGGATGGAATAACTTTTTTAAAGCGTTTCATAATAGCAAACGGATCGGGAATCAAACGCGTACCCTGATATACAAGTGAAGGAATGACGATTTCTGAGGATCGGCGTATGAGGAATATTGGGAATATTATGTCTCTTCTCTTTTCGACAGCCCCCAAGACTGTCTCTACTTGCTCTACTGAGAGCCCCCCCCCCCCCTTCTCCTCGCTGTTTTTTTCCCTGAGTAAATTATATCACCGTTAATTGTGAAAGTGTATGGTACGGTGAGGCTGGTGCGTGACCCTCCTGGGGGCCACCAGTCACCGACATGGCACCTCCCACCCCCTCCTTCCCCAGGAAGGTAGGGGGTACAGCCGCTCCGGGGAACCAAAACCACCCCTACCAACGTTCATGCCCTGTTATTGGTTAGAGACAGTTTCTGGCGGGTGCGGTCAAAAATTTGTTTGAAAACTTTCGTTTTTCGGGCGCAGTCAAGTTGTTGTTGGCCTACTGGACTGCCATTGATTCCAAATCACGCACAGTAATAGAGATGGTAATACTGACCACAATCACGTAAGATGATGTGCAGCCGACTAAGCGGGGCCCGCCGCTGTGGTGGAGTGGAGGGGAGCCCGCCTAGTAATCCCATCGCGAATCTAAAGAGATTTCAGCGCGCCAAAAACGCTGCCCGGCGGCGGCAGAGTGGGAGGGCTTGTCGAGGAGTTGCCTAAGCTGTTCCTTAATTTTGCGCATCCCGGCCTGGCAGCTGGGCTCGAGAGAAAGGGAATTATAACAACAACAACAAAAAAAACAGAAAAAAACCCGACGAAACAGTAAAGATGAGATTGTTTGTACTTTCGTTGTTGTTTTTGTTTTGTTTGTTTGTTTGACGTTTTGTTCGAGTTAGAAAATTATGTTCAATTAGGGAGCCGCATCTTTGCTTTGCCGACTCGTTTGTATTTCTTTTCATAATACTGATTGTGAGACGGCATTGTGAAAGTTATTGCCGCAGCGGCGGTTTGTCGTGGAAGTAATGAAAATTACATTGCTTATGACGACGACGACGGGGTCTGATTTCCTAATGGAGTGTCCTCCACACTGCACGTGGCGGTGATGAGGGGAGAAAGTCAAGGAGAGAGGGAGAGAGAGAGAGAGAGAGAGAGAGAGAGAGAGAGGGGGGGGGGAGAGTAGGGAGGGCGGATCTGGCTCATTACGGACCGAAAGTCCCCAGCAATGAGATCTCTCACTCACTCGTGCAACTTTACGCATCCCCCTTCCTCCCTACACCTCCCCGCACCACCCCATGCCACCCCACCCTATCGCAGCCTAAACTTACAAGCAGTAGGGGGACGACTGATTTCGCCGCCGCAAGCTGAACGCCCAACTGAACTCGCGTTATTCGCTTTGCGCCTCGCTGACATCGCGATTCATCACGATGTGAGAAAGCCGAAAGCAAGCCCAAAACCCCCCAACACTGTAAAAATGTAAACACCTTTTTGGCGGCCTGAGACCGACGCGACGATCCCTACTAACTGATGGATGTTCAAAACACTTTTAATTGTTCAAATGCAAGTTGAACAGCAGGTTTTGCCCAAGCATATTGTCAGTGGCTCTTGCTCTTCCATTCCGCCCAACGTGATGCCAAGTGAGTAAGTCGGTGGGGATGGGCCTACTCATCGGTAGGCCTGGTCGCTGGAGAGGGTGTGTTGCTGCAGCTGTACGGGGTAGGCAGAGGTGTTCGAGCTGGGGGCGGGGCG
>NW_026267525.1:113265-119405 GCF_000697945.3 Frankliniella occidentalis | reverse complement strand
AAAAAAATCAGAAAAACGAACAATAAAAAACCAACTGAAACAATTGCAAACTTTAACCCACTTCGCTCAGCTACCCCGTGCACATTGACTACGCACGGGCCCCTAGTCTAGTTCTGGTTGTATTCGTCGTCGCCTGCTGGGCTGGCCTAGAAGTCGCCGCCGTGAAGCCTTGCAGCTCCTGGGGTTGTCAAGGGTGTCATGCGCGGAACGTTGGCAGACAAAAAATAAAAATACATGGAGAGGAGGAGAGGAGGGGATGTGGTATAGAGTGAGAGCAAAGCCGAGGCAAAGTCTGTTTGTACGTAGAGCAGGGAGTCGTGGGCGTGGTCGAAATGAACGAAGAGGGAAAGTCGAAAAAACGTGGAAAAACGCAGGTGTGGGGGGAACGCCATGCGAGCGGCGCTCCGCAAGTGTCTCTCCAGCAGCGGCAGGGCAGGACACACGTTCTGTAGTACAACCCCTCTTCTTGTCAATACTCGACAGAGAAATAAATGGAGTGCGAGGGATCGGATTCCGAATAACGGGAAAAGGAGGAGACGAAGAAGATGAAGAAAGAGAAAGGTGAAATGGATGATGATGAAGATGATGGTGGTGAAGATAATGGTAAAGAAGAATAGAAGATTATAAAGAAGATGAGGAAGATGAGGAAGAAGAAATAGAAGTAGAACAAGAAGGGGAAAATAAGGAAGAAGAAGAAGAAGAAGAAGAAGAAGAAGAAGAAGAAGAAGAAGAAGGGACGCCCGCTGACTTTGAAGTCCTTGCGTTCCCCTTATGTCGCGTGGCGATACGCCTTACCCGGGACTCCGAGACCCCCCAGTTATGTATACACGATGGAGCCCTTTGAATGTCGGATCGCGGATGAGGTCCGGAGCGGAGTGGCGGAGCAGTGGCTGGAGAGGGGGTGGAGAGGGAGGGGAGGAGTCGAGGTCGGAGCGGAGGGGTTGTCGTCATTATACGGCATTTATTGAAACCAGCAGAGTCACTTAAAGCAAGTGCACTCGCGGAAGCAGTCCCCGGGCGGGAGGGGAGATGGGAAGCGGGTGATGAAGGGAAATAGGGAGAGGAGGAGGGTGTTATTGTTGCGTTAAGGGGCGAGCGGGGCGGTACCGCAGTTCAGCCACCCCAGGCGTGCCAACTTATTCCACTCCCAACGCCATGATTTACCGCACCAGCCCGAGTTGTCCCGTACCAACCCTCGCGCATCGTCGAGATTTGTGCAGTTATTGACATCATCGTTGCAGAGTGACAAGCTGGGGTTGGTCTGGTGCGGCGGGGTGCAGGAACGATTGTTGTTGTAGAGCCGTGTGCGAGAAGCGCGTGCGGCGTATCCCTTTTCTGTTTGTCTATGATCCTGGCCATTCCCGGTGGCGCACGTATCCTCTCGCCCACGAGGTGCTCCAGGACTCGCCATGGATTCAAATAAGTGACGCGAAAATCCAACCTTATTGAGTGAGCCACCCTGCACTTTGCCTTGTTCATCTGATGCAATTTTTGAATCAGCAGATAATTTTTTTCTCGGTGCCGGGGAGTCTCCGTGCAACCCCTGGAGGGCGAGGGCAGGGACACTCAACACTTCCGAGGGGCGGAGCCGGCTTGGCTGTGCAGGCTGCCTGGCTGCTCGGGCGGGCGGGGCGGCCTGGGGCGGCGGCGGGGACGCCCGTCGCGTCAGAGAGCTCCGCACCACCACGTCGTTGTATTATTTGTAAGCTACGCAAACACGGGGTCGCATAGGTGGGGGTGCCGACCTGTATCAGGGGGTGGTTGTGGGTGAGGGAGGGAGGCAGGGGGAAGGTGTGCGCGCCGAGCAGGGAATGGCTCTCCATCACGTCAAGGTCCACTCGCCGGGTCTTCAATCGCGATATGCCCACCCCACCACCTGCACTGTTGGAAAAAAAGGTTCTGACAGATGATGAAATAAAAACGTGATGAGATGGTTGTCTCTATGCTACGGAGGTGAGGACACTGCCCATTTCCCCGCATATTTTCTTTTACGTTTTATCTCTTTGCATGGCATTGCCCACATAACACTAAGCAATAGGTTGTGAATTGCTTTGCATTAGTTGTGCACGCTAAAAGTGACTGCCTGGTTTCCAAGCAAACGTGGTAATTTTCAAGCAAAAAGTGCTTGGAAAGTCCTCGGTGTCTGTAGGCTATTGTGAGGTCCCAGACTGTCCCCCGCCGACCGACCAGATCAGCTGGGGTGGCTGAGGCATAGTGCTGTTTGCCCAGGAATCCTCTGAACCTTTCGCCAGCCATGCTCCTCCCTCGGCTCCTCCAATCTCGTCCCTGTTTTCATTGTCCCTTCCGCCTATCCTCCCCCGAGTCCTACGGCCCGGCCGCGCACACGTACACTTACACCGCGTGCTCTTTGCAGAGGGCAGGAATCACGACGGCACGGCACGAGGCACAGTAAACTTTGTGCAACGAAAATTGGAATTCGAAGAGCTGCTTAAATTACATCTACATCAGCCTCCTCCCTGCGAATTAAAAGACCCTCGGCGTCTTTCTCCTACCGAACTGTTTACCTAGGAAAAAGAGGGGGAGAGAGAGAGAGAGAGCGAGAGAGAGAGAGAGAGAGAGAGAGAGAGAGAGAGAGAGAGGGGGGATGGATGACAACTGCAGTGTGCGGAGGGGGAAATTGTGCCTTTGGTTCTTTCTGCCTCTGTCACTCGCCGGCCATTCACCGTGAAAGTTTTGTTTTCACTAACAAAAAGAAGTATTTCATTGAAGAGGGTAAAAATCACACTAACATAATGTTGCCTTATCAAGTTTTTTTTTTTTTCGATTTGACTGATTTGATCCTAATTTTGCAAAGGTATTAATCTTTACATTGCATATATCGGGTTTTACTGTGGTTACCCATAACGGTACGGTGGTTTGTACCAACCTGTTTCCTTTTCATTTGGCAGCGACTACCTTGTTCCGGTTCTGGATCGCAGGCGGACGCAGGGGGCGCTTGAATCGATTCTCTGCTTTCGGAAAGTTATTCGCGAGGCCCCCCTCGAGCTGTAGTAACAGGTTGTGCAAATAGGAGGCTCTCGGCCCTTAAAGTTATGTAGTTATAAGTACGGGGGAGGGGCGGGGCGAGGCAAACGTTGTAACGGAGCCGGGGATGAAAACTGCGCGAGCAGCAGGACGCTTGCCAATCCCGTTATTGCGGAAAACTTTTCCGAGTCGGGTCGCGCGCCGCCTACGGGAGCAGTTTAGGTGGTCCCCGTGTCCCTGTGAACTGTGAACCGGAACAGCTTGTCGTCTGTGCCAAATAAAGAGGAATACATTAGGTACCGCCCGGCGCTCGCGGTCTTGTTACCTTCTAACGTCTTGATGGAACATTGTGCCAAAATGTTAACTTTTTAGCTATTTTTGTTTTGGCACAGATCTGTATTCTGTCAGATTTTCTCACAGTTTGCGCCATGTCTCGAATGACGGTCGTCAGTCACCACGGCAGACGCAGACGCCTTCGCTATTGCAGTGACCGCCCAATTTCCCCTGCTGCGTCAGGCAGTGGGCGGCGCAGGCCACGTTCTGACCGCCGATGATGGGCGGCAGCTGGTCGCAGTTTATCCGGGGCGAGCGGCCAGTGCTCTCGTCTAGAAAGTGATGAAACAAAGTCAAGCCAAACAACTTCCAATATTGCGTGCAAAGTTTTACATTTTCTTGAATTTTTATTTTTCAAGAACCGGATCCACCCAATAATATACTTTTGTCCCATTTCACCGACCACGTGAGGCAAGCACAGCACAGTAAGACAAAAGTAAGACAAAAGTAGGGAAATTCCAACAATTCTTTAGGATACTTTCCTACTGAAACCACTTTCCTCAAATCATGGGGGGAGTTCCCAAACATTTTTCCTTTTTTTCTCTAAAAATAAATCCAAAAAAAATCAAACATTGCTTTTATCACACGAAAAAAAAAAGATTAGTTATCAGAGCGAATACATTGGCTAATATGGTGACAGCCGAGAAATTCGCTGTGGCATCTGAGAATTTCTCGGCTGTCACCAAATTAGCCAATCTATTCGCTATGACAACTATTTTTTTTTCTGTGTGCATGAGCACCGTCACTGAACTCACCCACCGACGCCGACACCGGCGACGGCGTCCTAGACTCCGGGCGGGTGCTGGGCCCGGCGGCAGAGACGGCCAACACGGCGAGGACGATCACGGACACACTCAGCGATCCTCTGCTAAATGAAAGGCGTCTTATTGCGCGCACGGTAAAAGCAGTATGATTTTAAACAGATGAAACCTTCTACTTAACAACAAACTCCTTAAGTTTGAGAAAAAATACTCAGATATGAGAGTCTCTCCATCCAAAATCCAGGGAAATCCCCTACAGTTTTGGCAATGACTCCCCTACAAACTGTGCACGTTTTCGTCAAATGATAGGAGTTCCCCAAAGTTTGCCATTTTGCCTCAACTAAGTAAGACACTGTTTTTACCGTGCACGATGTTAGCCCTCGCGCCCGCCCCTACTTACAAGGTGAGGCTCTGCATGGTGCTGATGCGAAGCTCAACACTAGGAATGTCGACAGCAGCCAAGAGGGTCCCCGACGTCCCTGTGCAGTAAAGGCCGGGGGCCGATTCGCTGGGACAGCCTACCAGGTCCCTTATCAGCGAGCGAAGTGTGCTGCCGCCGGCGAGGCACAACTCAAACTGCGGCGCTACCTGCGCACTTAGACCCCATGAACATTTCTTTTGTTATTTATAGCTCACTGATTTCTGTGTGCGTGATGCGCTGACCCATTTTATTAAACGCCAGCATGAAAATTCACATATGGATGCGCAACACATTATATTGGGTCACATGAGTTCTCGATTCGAATTTTTCTTACCCCTCAAAAGAAAGTTTCAAATTTTGTATCGCCACTGCCCGTCGCTTCTTTGTCGGGGTGGAACTCTTTTACGTTAGTTTAGCTAGTTTTAGAGTAAAATGAGTGTTAAATGTATCTTCCGCTGAACGGTATTCTATTCTCATAAAGGTTACAGTATTTGAAACTCTTCCGTGTGTGACATTCGTTATTCAGTCATGGCAGATACACGAGTCGATATTGCAAAGACCGCCCGGCTTCCCGATCTTGGAGCAGTAAGTCCAGCAGGCCATTGGGTTGGGCGTGCAGAGCCGGGGATCTTTCACTATAGTCTTGACAATCGGGTCTGGAAAGTGATCAAAGAGAGCCACATATTAAAGGAGGGCAATAATGAATAATGCTGTTTTGTAGTTTTACATTCCCATTTATTTTAATTTGTTAACTTTTCTGTAAGTTTAAGGCGGCTCTACATAACAATTTTTTTTTTTTTGCCTCTCGCGCAAAAAACAGATTAGCTGAGAAAGCTAATGTATTAGCTGGATTCGTGATACGAATATTAGCTAGTCCTAATAACTTTCTAGCTCTGGCGGCTACGGTCATCCTAGTGGCTGATCAGTACTTAAGATGGCGAAAAAGTTAGATGCTACAGCTAATTTTACTACCTAGCTACATCACGTATCCAGCTAATCTGTTTTTTGCGTGCTCCCACCGACCTTGTGAGCCTGGTCCCTAAGCAGACAGGCAGACCACAAACGGAGTGGCCGCCTATGCCCTGTGTTGCACAGAGCCCTACTCACCCGCCACCGGCGGCGACGGCGTCCTGGACTCCGGGGCGACAGAGAGCGCGGCGGCAGAGACGGCGAGCACGGCGAGCACCAGGACGGACACGCTGCGGACCATCTCGGAACGATCCTCGCGATCCTCGGCAAATGGTGGCGGTGTTCGCTGGGACAGCCCACCAGGTTCCTTGTCAGAGAGCGAACTGTGCAGCTGCCGCCGACGAGGCACGCCTAGGACTGCGGCGCCACCTATATGGTTGCTGGCTCCCTCAGGGAAATAAATGTTCAATTAGATTCAGCGCTACACGAGTGTTAAATGTATCGTCTGCTAAAAATTGCGGTGCATCTGGTGGATCTACATCGCACCACGTGGAATATCATCGTTCATTGGTTTTAAATTTTTATGGAGGGAAAGAAAGGGGAAACCTTGACGAACTCCCAATTTAGATTTCGAGGACATCTCCTTTAAAAAATCTGAGAAATTCCCTCAATTTTTGAGATTTCCTCAAAATCTGAGGAGTTTTTCTCAAATATGGAAATTTCCAAAAGTT
>NW_026267525.1:112506-113215 GCF_000697945.3 Frankliniella occidentalis | reverse complement strand
CCCCCGATGACGTCACCCCCCGCTGGCGCCCTCGGCTTCGGTAGTGCCCGCTGCCTCCAGGCTGCTACACCCCCGCCCCTCCCCCCTCCGCCTCCCGGTCCGCCCCCGCGCGCAGGCGCACTCCACACCGCAGGGGTCGTGGTGGCGGCGTTGTTGGTGTTGGTGGCGGCGGCGGGGCGGCGGTAGCTGCTGCTCCGCGTGGGCGGCCGCTCGCACGCACGCACAGTGCTCGCTGGTGCACGCGCGCGCACGCCCCCCTCGGAGAGCCTCGCCCGCCTCGCCCGCCCCGCCCCGCCTCGCCCCGCAGAGGCCGCCGCGCGCCCCTCGCCGCCGGACCGACAGTCCGTCCAGCGCGCTCCGGCAGCGAGGGCTGACGCCGAGGCTGACGCTGACCCGGTGTCGTCGTGCAGCTCCGGGTGCACGACACGACGTCAACGTCCTCGACCGCGACGGCATCCGGACTGCCGCACCCCCGAACGAAATCTACGAAACCGTATTTTGAAACGAAATAACGCAGACCTAATCGAAAGTCGACGAAACGAATAGTAGTGTCCTCGTCGCTGCACACGTGCCGTTGTCACCGAGGAGTCGCTTACCTGGACGCGACTCCCGTCGGTGATCTTGTGCCCTGACCGTCGTGTACAGTGTGTGCTGTTTGGATAACATTGAGGATACGCGGACGCGAATGCGATGGTGAGTCCACCCCCCC
>NW_026267525.1:108761-112456 GCF_000697945.3 Frankliniella occidentalis | reverse complement strand
TGAGTTAAGCTGCTGGTGTGAGAAGGGAGCGGGGGGGCGTGGATCTCCAGGATTGAACTTCGCCCTTTCCGCGCATAGGTCTCCCCCCCCCCCCCTTTTCTCTCTCTCACCGGAACGGTTCCCGCTCAGGGCTTTACGACTAGGCACTCAGCCCCCCTCTTCCAGTGGTACCCCGTCCTCTTCACCGCCCTCCCCTCCCTCCCCCCCTGCTCTCCTTTCTCGGCCGATCCCCTACCTTCACGCCCGTTTACTATTCTGCGCCAAACCTGGCAATGCAGCCTTTTTTCGTGTTTTATTTTCGTTTTGTCCCATTCTCATCCGCTCCAGGACCCTTACCCCCCCCCCTCTCTCTCTCTCTCTCTCTCTCTGACTCGAGTCAGACCCTCCTCCTCCTCCTCTACCGTTCACTTCCATCACTCCAACAGTCATCGTCTTTTCAGTCGACGAAAAGGAAAGAGCTTGTCTCGCATAACCATCGATTCTTCTCATACTATCGAACTTACAAGAAATTTATTTCACCAAACACATGGTATTGATTGGGACGTCGTTAAGTCGTTTTCCCCGGAGTCCTCCGGCTTCAGCTGACCAAAGCCAGGCGGGCGCTCCGCCAGCGGAGGCCCGGAGCGCCCTAGAGGTAGGCAATGTCTGGGTGGCGCGCATCCGTGAGTGCGGTTTGCCTACCTGGCGGGCGGACCCCCACCATCGCACCGGCCCCGCCGCCCGGAGCCCCCCGCCGGAGGCACGGAGCGCCGTAGACGTAGGCAATGTCTGGGTGGCGCGCAGCCCTGAGTGCGGTTTGCCTACCTGGCGGGCGGACCCCCACCACCGCACCGGTCCCGCCGCCCGGAGCCCGGCGCCGGAGGCACGGAGCGCCGTGTAGGTAGGCAATGTCCGTGTGGCGCACACGCCGGTGGACAACTTGCCTACCTCGCAGGCGCCTGCGCTGCCCCGGTTGCTGTTTGCCAAAGTTCTTGCAGTTGATTTAGGTCGGTGTGGTGCAAATGGTGCGTGATGGCGGTTTGGAAAATTACACAAGACCTTCACCTTCCTTTGTGACACTTCTCTAAAGCGGGGAAATTTTACACTTTTTCAAGTTTGTGTCTGTGGTTGTGTCGTGCCGTGTACCCTTTGTGTTCCGCCGACGCCGCTGCTCCGCTGTCGCGCTGGACGCGTGTGGCCTCCCACCCCGCCGCGGCTCTCAACGGGCTCGAAAGGGAAAGGCAGAGCGGCGTGGGGGATATTTTCAGAAAAGGGATGTAATTTAGCTCCGAGGCTTGTCCGACGGCGCTCGCTTATGTATCTGTTCCTCCACCCCTCGCCCCGGCCCCGACCCCGGCGTCCGTTTTGGTCCTCACCGCGTCGCTATACGCCTTACAGGACGTTATAGGGGCTTTAACATCCCTTCGTCCGTTTGCCTTTTGTCGAGAGAGAGGAAGAGAGAGAGATTGATTTGATTTGATTTGATTTGACTTATTCATAAGAGGTACAAAAGGACTAATGAGTCCAACTGGAGTACCATCAGATTGGTAAAAGTGTGGAAATACAAGTCCAAATTGAGAGAGCGAGTGAGAGAGAGAGAGAGAGAGAGAGAGAGAGAGAGAGAGAGAGAGAGAGAGAGAGAGAGAGAGAGGCACGCGCGCATCACCCTAATGGCTTGGACGGCGATGTGACGTTCCCGGCGGGCGCCTCGATGCCCAGCTATGTGGCGCACGCCTCGCTGCGACGCTCTCTGCTGCGAGTGATTCCAATCTGACACCTCGATGTATGGCATCTTGACGTGGGGGGCGGGGCGTGGTGAAGCGTAGTGGAGCCTCTCTCAAACGTTGGGCTTTTTCTATGCGGGACTGAAATATTAGTAGAATGCTAATCAGAAACACGCAATGGAAGGGGAGAAATGGGGGATGACAGTGAGGCAGAAGGAGGATGGGGGCGGGGAGGCTCTAGGCAGGCACGCTCTGCTGCCACACAAACTTTCCTCCCCTCCTACGACCGCTCCAACGTACTCTAAAAACTCTCGCGAAGGGTTCGCCTCTCGAAGGGCCGTCTTACCCTAGGGCCTACAGGGCGGAGTGCGCGCCCGGTGCAACACCGGCCCGCAGGTGCGCGGTGGATGAGTTTCAAACCAATCACCCTGTGTTGAGAAAAACTACGTCCACATCGTCCCATGTGGCTGTGATTCTATCCCCCCCACTTTTCTGATAAACGTTTTATAAGTACATTCTGATACGTTACACCTTCATGGCCTCGTGATGAACTTTTCGTGACGTTTTTGTCAATAAATTTTTATTAAAAGCGACAAGGGCAATAGGCTCCCAATAATTAGTTTTTAATTAAACAAATGATACAATAAATAACCTGTATGGTTGTCATCGGCAACGAACAGCTCTAATTATTCAATGATGCAAAAATGATGCAGTGTTTGTTTTTGTTTTTTCTTCAGAACGAAAATAAATAAAATATCGGAGTGAGTAATAAGTAGCTGCGTGTCAGGAGTATGGCGTGGCGTAGCGCGCGTGGCATCCCTTGTAGAGAGGACCTCGGCGAGGACAAGACACGCCTCAGTGACGTACGCGCCATATCCTCTTCCTCGCAGGGGCCTAAGTGCATCGCCGCCGCCCCTCCCATATCCGGCCCCGCCCCGCCCCGCCATCGCAGCAGGGGGGGTATCGCCGCGGAGGGTAGCCGCCGAGGCCCCCGCGGCCACGGCGCAACACCTTGCCGTCGTAGCCTAACCTCCGCCTAATAGGCTGAAAGCTCTCGGAATAACTTTTTTCCGCGGTTTTCACTCAGCCACATCATCGCATTATTCACACACGTCCTGCAACTGCATGGCTAGAAAAAAAAACCAATTACGTTCCTAATTTTCCTGTTGTCTTGTGTTGCAGGTAGGTGCGCGCGGAGCCCATGTGCGTTGCAGCTCCAGGCGCTGAGGTGCAGCTGCAGACGCTGTGGTGCAGCTGCAGGTGCGTGAGTGTCCACCTAGCGTAATGCGTGCTGCACACACGCGTCGCCACCGGCCCGGTGCTATTTCCATTCCGACGGAACTGCACCGTTGCATCGGATGCATCGCGCACCCGTCACATATGCGTCTCTAAAAACCGCGGCGGTCTGGGCTCCCCGCCCATCGCGTTAGGCTGCCATCACTACATCATATTTTTATAGTCAAAAATAGGTTATTTTTTTACAGGTTTTAGTCGTCTTAGGTGAGGTCCATTTGTATCCGAGGCGGCGCGACAAGCACAGTTTCGGTGACTTTGAAATATTAAAAAGGAGTGTCTTTCAATATGTCCCTCCAAATACTTACCGCCATCCCACCCTAACTGAGTACCTACTGTTTAGCTGTGAAGGTCCTAAAATTTTGTCAAAAAATAAAGCCAAACCGATACTGGAAACAAATACAGAGACCGGAAACAAAATAAAACATTCCTGTTTCGCCAGACTCGGCACTTATTGCTGTTTGCACAACGCCCCCCCCCCCCCCTTGGGCCCACAGCATACCTACTGCTCACCTCGAGGTTGCTGATCTTTTGTTTTCCTCAACCACCGCAAGGCGGCGAGCTAATTCTGGCGTGAACAGTGCAGAGAGAGAGGGATAGGTAGTAAGTAAGAGATAGAATGTTTGTGTGTGTGTGTGTGAGAGAGAGAGAGAGAGAGAGAGAGAGAGAGAGAGAGAGAGAGAGAGAGAGAGAGAGAGA
>NW_026267525.1:108051-108466 GCF_000697945.3 Frankliniella occidentalis | reverse complement strand
TCTCTCTCTCTCTCTCTCTCTCTCTCTCTCTCCCTCTCTCTTGCTCTCGGGACGTTGGCACCGTGCCACAGTGACTCTTTACAATTATTTGTCCCCTTATACCTACCACCCTGCCTCTCTCTCGCTCTCTCTTCCTCCCGCTCCCTCCACGCATTCTTCCTCTCTCTCTGCCTCCGCCGCACCATCCATACCGCGGCGTCCAACCCTCTCACTCATTTCCCCCACCCCGCGAGCAGGGCGAAAGTAAGTGTAGAAGAAAACGACGAAGATGATGAAGAAGAAGAAGCAGAAGAAGACGAAAGACCAACTCTGAGCGCGGTTGTGTGCCGGGATCGCGGTGGCGCGGCGGTTCACACTCGGAGTCACCCCCGATGAGCGTCCCCCCTCGGCCCCTCGCCCCTTACGCCGTACTACG
>NW_026267525.1:96888-102661 GCF_000697945.3 Frankliniella occidentalis | reverse complement strand
CCCCGCCCCGCCCCGCAGCCCTGAACTGAGGCTTCGCCGCCGTTCGTGTCACTGTGTGATCGTCGCGTGTCGAGGACGCGCGCCTGTTTACTTTACCTTCGGCGTGTGAAGCGCATCCCGTCGCCCCGCGCGCGCGTCGAGTCGAACTGCAGCGGCGGGTGGTCTGGAGGGAGGAAGGGGATGGGAGGGCTCCGCTGGAGAACGTGAAGTGACAATTGTGAAAACTGGAAGAAAAGAAGTGAAAAGTGACGGACTGGACAGTGATTTAATTCACTGGATGAAAGTGTGTGTGTGGTGACTTTTTTCGGCGATACTGCTGGAGCAGAAAGAAGAATCGTCGTGAAGCTGCAAAAGTGACTGGAGCGCTGGAGAAATATGGCGATGAATAGAAACTCTCGCGAACAGTGACTGAAATACGCTAATTTTGAGCAGTGCCGCTGGAGAGCTCGGCGCAGTGTGCGTGCTGGAGTAGGCGCTCCAGGACCGACTCCGGCGGCTGCAGCGCGGCTCCAGCCAACGCGTGGGCCGGCCTATATGGCCGCTTTGGCGCCGCGAGCCGCGCGAAAGGATTTTAAATATTCCCGCCACGATCGTAATTCGCGCCACCCGTTTATCCGGATGAGCGGCGCCAGCGTCGGCGTCATGGAAGAGGACAAGCCGCAGGTTGGAGACATTTGCGAGAGCACATAAAAAATATTTTTAAATTGAAAAAATCGAGAGTAATAGTTAAAAGAATAGAAAAATTTTGGTCGGATTTGGAAAGTTTAGAAACAAAGTTTTGTTTGCTCTAAATTGATACCTGACCAGTAAATTGTCCACACTAAGAATTATTAAGTACTTAGTAGACTCTGTACGTGGAGGCTAGCTTCATAATTTTCTGAAAAACAATGTGTCTTAGAAAAAGGTTCCATATTTTATTGCCGCTTTGAGTAGCTCTGCCCAGCCTCTGCCGCCGGGAGCCCCGTTCGACGCGATGCTAATCGTTCCCTGTCTGTCTTCGGCATTATCGCACTGCGCCTTTTGTTTGCGCTCGAGGTGGGCGAGTTTAGGCCTCTTACTCCGCCTCGCCTCGCCCCGCCGCCTTGACTTTGTTGAGTTTTTCGGAAGGGCTAAACCGCACACCACACGGTGGCGCCAGTAGATTCACGACTCTCTCTCTCTCAGAATCAACTTGGTTGCTTGTATCGGGCATGTTGATTCTGACTAACAGTTGAGTAGCTCGTCCTAGTACAACTCGCTTGGTAGACCATGGCTGATTCCTACAACTAAGTCAGCTTGCACAGAGAAGTTGGTTGCTAAAACCGAAATGAGTCGATCATCACGATCAACCCGCCTCTCAGAAGCCAGATTTGCCGAAGTGGCGCGTTCCACCTCCCCCCTCCTAGTCGCCGCTGTGGCGCAGTGGTCTCCGTGCCTGGCGGCTGGATAGTAAGCGGAGGTTCGACTCCGGTCGGCGCCCAACCAGTTTCTCCTTGCACGGTGTCTTCTGACACTGTACTTAGTTAACTCAAAGCAGGGAGATGGACCGTAGATGAATGAAAGGCTACGGGAAAGGGAGATCACAGATATATTTTTTGTTATTGTTCCTATATTTGTTCTATCGACAGCCTGATCACTGTAACCAACTTTCTGGTCCCTGCGACCATACGCTCCGGGTTATCACGCTCAAGCATTAATATCGTGAAAGTTCTCACGACCAGCTAAAAGATGGTCCCGGCGACCGTATTTCTGATCCTCAGAATCAACTTTCCGCTTTTCGCAACTAAGTAGTGACTACGAAGCAGTTTGGTTCTTACAATCAGAAAGTCGATCGTCCCACAAGCTACTAGAATTTCTGGTCGTAGTAATCAACTTCTGATTACGACAACTAATTATTTTTTTCCGTGTACCACAAGCAAACAAGTCAACCTCAACTTGACCCACTCAAGGCAGCCCCTTTGCCTCTGCGCTGCAGTTTGGCCAGAGTCGGTCAGTTCACTGGCCAAAAGTACCCCGAAAATAATGTTTTTCTTTCCATTAATTGTTTATTCGCCTTATTAGTTCCATCTCTCTGGTCCCTGCCTCCCGGCTTTGTTTTGCAGAACAGAATCACGATTAACATTTTGCTGATATAACTTTAGGTCGCGGCCGCGCCGTTCCCGTATCACCGGTGTTCGTGCTGGCCTCGGGCTTCGCGGTAGGCCCGGGAGGGATCAGAACTGCAACGTCAACTTCTCAACTGCACTTTGCCAGGGACCAGTGGAGCAGTTTCTCTCATTTAAAATAAATTCCCGAAAAGTTTTGTGATTTTGCCTTTTAATCAGTGTCATTTTGGAATTGCGCCGGCGAATTTCTTTTCAAATAGCAACCCTGGTTCTACTGTTTTTTTGTTTTGTTTTTTTGCACTCTAAACTTTTTACTTGAAAATTTGCTTTAGTAACTACTAAAGTTTTGTGCTACAGTATATTATGAGAAATCAACTAGTCGCATCTAGTAATTACAAAACGTCTTCTAAGCATTACTTTTCTAAACGTTTTTCTAGTATTATAACTACGGTGCTGGAAAAACATTTAGTAATATCAGGAAAAAGTTGAGTAATACTAAAGAATTTCTGATTTATATAGCGGCACAAAACTTAAGTAGTTACTAGAACATTTTCAAGTAAAAAGGTTAAGACTGTGTGTACTCACTCACTCAGTCCTAAAGACCGCGGTTGTTGGATTATCATTTCTATTTTCGCGACGGCGAAGCGGCGCGTCGCTCAACTCGCTGCGAGGAGAGGGCGTGAGAGCGACGTGTGAGGGGCCAGCTGGCAGGCATGCAGACGAGAGACGGGCCGATGGATGGAGTCGTCCGCGGCGGGGGCGCGCGTAAGCGCTCGGACAATTATTAATAATCACTCGCGGACGGACCCTCCTCGAAAGGAAGTGCTGCTGCTGCTGCTGCTGCTGCTGCTGCTGCTGCTGCTGCTGCTGCTGCTGCTGCTGCTGCTGCTGCTGCTGCTGCTATGAGCCCGCGCTCTATGGTCTGGCCGCCCGTTGCACTCACGAGCAGTGTGACTCACTCGCTATGCTGCAGTGGAGCGCGGAGAGTTGGCAACGCTGATTTTGCCCTGCAATGCATTACTTAATATCGCGAGATGAGGGGGCGTCCTCGCGAGCCACGTCGCGCGCGTCCGACGAGTTGATAATATTGTTGTTTGTCGGCGAGGGACTTTTGAGCAGATTTTTACACTCGGGCGCTTGATTCCCCAAACAGATCTCAAATGCACGAGGCGGCCCCTTTGTGAAAGATAACTTTTGGCGGAGTGCAAATGACGAGCGGTGGAGCCCCGGAACAGGCGGCGCCCGGCAAAGTGGCGGGCGTCTATAACTGGATAATGCCCCCCGCCTCTCTCTCTCACTCTCTCTCTCGTCTTCTCACTCTCTCTCCTGGCGCCACTCCGCATACTAAACGCCAGACCGGCTCAATTTGCCCAAACCGCGTGGCGGCAGCACATGTGTCTGTCAGCCCCCCCCCCATTTTCCCACTTTTATGTCCTCACCCGAGGCCACGGCTCGACTCCTTCGACGCCGTCCTGGTCGCGCGCAGATGGGGCGCGGCGGGCACCTCCCGTTTCGATTCGATCTCGGTATAGTTATGTTTTGCCTGTACATGTAGTGCGTCCCCTCCCCCCCCCCCTCCCACCGCTCTCTCTGCAGTTTACATTCACGCTAGCCCGTTGCGTCCGTCCGGCTCCCTTGATCCAGACGCGCGCCTGCACTTTGTGCTCGTGCGTATCGCCTCTCACAAAGGGATGTTGCGTGAAAGGGATCCCCCTCCCTAAAGGATGCGGTCCTGCCGACGATCCCGGATCCTTTCGTTACCCCCCGGGGGCCCATCGGGATCTCATCCTCCTCCTCCTCCTCGTCCTCGTTGTAAACACCCTGGCGGGTAATACCGGGAGGTGCCCGTCCTGTCGACGCCCTTGCACGACAACAAGACCCCAGGGCGCCAGGGGAGCCGAGGTGCTGACGCCGGCTGTCGCGCGCCTCATGCTGGGTGTAGGGTAGGACCTGGGGAGAGGGAGAAGGGGGGGGGGGAGTCATATGGAGAACCACGCGGGGGCGAAGAGAAAACAGAGAAAATGAGGAAACCCGTTGGGGTGCGCGGGAAATTGTAAGGGAGGCGGGAGGAGGTGGGCGCGCGCGGGATGCAGCAGTCGGCAAGCTGCTAAAGCCCCGCGACGACGGCGGCCGCTGCAGAATGGCGTGGTGCGTACTCCACATCCTCCCGCCGCTCCCTCTCCCCTCCGCGCCCGCATCCTGTGCATGCGTGTGTGCCCCCTCGAGCGCTCATGAGCTTGGACCTCCTCCTCTCCCCCCTAGGCTGCTCACGTGGTCGCGGCCGCGGCTGCCGACGCTCGGGGTTCCGAACGCCCCCTCCCCCCCCCCCTCTCTCTCTCTCTCTCTCTCTCGTCGTGTTTACGACTGTACGGCCGCGGGCTCTCTCTCTCTCTCTCTCTCTCTCTCTCTCTCTCTCTCTCTCTCTCTCGTCGTGTTTACGACTGTACGGCCGCGGGCGGAAAGCCCTCTCTCTCTCTCTCTCTCTCCCTCCTCCCTCACCCGCTCTCTGCCCCTCTCCCCGACTGGCGCGGGCCGCTCGCCAGGACGCCGACGGCCCCCGGGTCCGAGCCGAGCCGAGCCGAGCCGAGCGGGGCCGAGCCGGGCAGAGGCCGAGCCGAGCCGGGGCGCGCGAGCCCCGCGGCCGAGGAGGAGCGTGACGTACTATCGCCTTGGTCCGGGTTCACGACGCGTCGCCTTTCGGTCCGACCCGCGCGCGCGCTCTCCGTGTACTCCGCCCGCGCCTTACCGGGACTCCCCGTGTGTGTACCGTGCCCCGTCCGCGAGCACCCCGAGTAGTGCGTGTCCGGCTGCTTAGTGTCGCTGCGTCTATAGGTGTCCGCCAGTGAGAGACAGCCGGCCGGACGGACTGTGTGTGTGCGTGTGTGTGATAGTGTCTGTGATTCGAGAAGATCTCCCCGAGTGTTTTTCTTGTTATTGTGAGTTCCGCCGGGCACAATGGTGCAGTGCACGCCCGCTGCCTCGGCTGCGGTGCTGCGGGCCCCCGGCCCCGCGCCCGCGCGGCCTGTGCAGCAACAAGTAGTAGTAGCGGATCGTCCCGCCCCGCCGTGGAGGTTAGGGTTGCCGCCCGGCGGCGCGCCTAGACTCAGCGACCGCTGCCGCCCAGAAAAACTTAAAAAGCCATGTGCAAAAGTCGAAGCAGGTGTTCAAAACTCGGCGCCAACTTACCTTAACCACCCCGGCGGTGAGCATATCATAGGGTCCCTATAACCTCCAAATGGTGATCCTAAATCAAATGAAACGCCCTTATAATATTTTTACCCCCGACTCCTCCTCTCCGTAGGGCAAGTAGTGTATCGGAATGTACACCGCCGTGGAAAATGTACCCCCGTGTCCCGCGTATCTCCCCCCATTGGTGCAACGATTTACGCGCTGCCCCTGGACGGGGACCCCTCCACCACCATACTTGATTGGCTGTTCGCCGGTCGTTATGTTTGGCCTCGCATCTTGGTCGCGCGCGTCCCCCTCAGAGAGCATCAAGATGGAGTCTTTCAATCAGCCCATTCAGGGAGGAGAGACCCTGGGGAGACCCTGGGGAGAGACTCTCTCCGGCGCGGGAGAGGCTCGCGGTCACGTGGGTCGTTACGTGGTTCCTGCACGTGGGCGGCAGTCGCCCTTTGCCTACCTGGGGGAGGGGGAGGGGGTGGTATGCGTGGCGGTCTGGGTCGGGG
>NW_026267525.1:91106-96773 GCF_000697945.3 Frankliniella occidentalis | reverse complement strand
CCCGCCCCGCCCCGCCGCGCCCCGCCACGCCCCGCCACGCTGCTCTTGGGGACCTCCATCGGGGACGCGCGAAACGGGGGATAAGGGACCTCGCGGACTCCGTTGGACCGCGACGCGCCAGCCGGCCCGGCGACGATCGGTAGCGGCCGCGGCCGCGCGAACTAGGAAAAGAGGGGGGGGGGGTGCTTTTGCTGGTGGTCGCGGGCGAGTCGCGTCTAGGAGGGCGGCGGACTGTATCCGGCCCGCCCCCCGGGTACAGTCCCCTCAAATGTGTCACCCGGACATACCGGCCCCACGCAATAATGCCGATCCGTGTGTGTCATAACTCGCGGGCGAGCATTGAGCAATACCGTTCAAAAACGAAGTACAAACACACGATATCGTGGGAGAGGTGGGTCGCGTCGCTTTTGGCTGAGGGGAAACGATAATCATTCGGTCATCCTCGGTAGGCGTCGGGTATTATTGGGTGTTTTTCTGATTCTCCGCGACCGTCTTGTTGAGCACCGAGTGGCGGACCGGTTGGCAACGCTGCCGCATATATAGGATGGCCGCGCCGGAGCTGCAGAGTTTGCAGCCGTCGGCGACGAGGCGACCCGGCCTTCTTATCGAGCAGCCCTTTCCCGCCTTTCCCTCCCCGCCCCGCCCCGCCTCGCTGACCCGTGGAGCGCCGTTGGCGATAAGGAGCGACCCGAGGGGGGCCGGGAGCGGAGCCTAAGCCTGTCGGGCAGCCTCTCACCGAGGCAGGACCGGGCGGCGGGATGGGCTGCTGTGCATCACAACGGCGAAAGTGACGTGGCTCTCGATACTCTCGATAACGACTTGATACGCTGTTACTGTACGGTATGCCGATGTACTAGTCGCGAGTAGCAGCAACGCGAGCTTGGCTTTAGATCTCAAATGGTGGGGGGTTGCTAAACGGCGTGAGAACGACGGGGCGTGGGCGGTGCGGGGCGCGTTACATGTTAGATACAGTCAGTCGTGTCGCGAAGGGTCTGCCGCGGCCTTGGCGGGGACAATGACGTCGGCGAGGGGGATCCGGTGTCCCTGTTCCACACAGGGTGTCCCGATAATGCTGTGAGGGGGAAAGAGAGGGGGGATTGAGACGGCGTGGTGAGGGGTGGGGGTGTAGCTTAACAACAACTGACTGGACCAGAGAGCGATGATGGGGGCCAATGACGTCCACAGCGGGGGGAGCGGCACTAAGCGCGCTCTGGCCTTGCTGTGTCTGCCTCTCTAGCACTCGGAGAAATGGCGGAGTGAGACGAGCAGGATAGGACGGGGGCGGCGGCGGTGCGGTGGCGATCCGTGAAAGTAGGACGATAGCGACGATCGTCGACTGACGGCAACTGATGTGCTCCCATGTCCCGGACCGACAGTACTCCGGGTGTACTCCACGTACGCCGAGTGTACTCTGGGTTAACCTTAACTTCGGGCTTACTTCTGGTGCACTCCGGGTGCACTTCGGGTGTACTCCCTCCACCCCCCTGACGTGGCTCTGCCTGCAGCTGTCCCGGCCCGCCCCTCCGCGATGGGGCCCCACGCCCCTGTGAGGTGGCCGCGCGCCCCGCTCGGCCCGGTGACCCCCCTGGGGGCCGCCGACGACGATTGACGGGATGCTCGCCGCGCTCTGCGTCGTCATGAAGATCGTCGAGATGACCACCGGGGCCGGCGCGGGGAAGGGGGCCGCCGACGGCCCCCAGGACACTGTGCGCTGCCCCCCGCAGCCGGCGGCCCCGCCGCGCAGCCTCACCAACAACCTCAACAAGAACAACAACAACAGCAGCAAGAACGTCGTCAACGACAAGCTGCTCTTCCGCAACATGAGCAAGAACAACAACAAGAACAACGAGTGGGGCGAGTGCCGGCGCAACAACCTCAACAAGCGCGTCAACAACGTGAACAACGTGTGGCGGACGCAGCACCGCATGCTGGAGTGGCACCGGCGCAAGCGCCACAAGCAGGAGGACAAGAAGCGCAAAGGTAACTTAACACGACTCAGCACAGCACAACTAACGAGTGATTTTAAAATCCGAATTTTTTTCGGAAAAAAATAACTTTTCCAGAAAAATTTCAAAAAAAGAAATTTTTCCAGAAATGTTCGTAAAAAGTGAGCAGGGATTTAATTTTCTAAAAGTGCTCGTCCGGAAAATTTAAATCCATGCAACTAACACAATACTCATGCTTTTAATTATATTACTTCCTCAACTGAAAAGTTGTCAAAGAACATGCGCTCGGTGTACTGACAACAACTTGACTTTAATCTGAACAAACAATTAGCCATTGATTGTTCCGTGTCTGGCGGACAAAACGGTAAGCCGAGGGCGTTTAATGTGTGTGTGTGTGTGTGTGTGCGTTGTTTTGTGTGTGTGTTTGAGATTACGTTTACAGCTGGCATTGCCACCTGCGGTCGGGGGGAGCAGAGAGGGGGAGGGCCGGCGTGTGATAAAAATAAAAGCGAACCCTGGTCTCTATGCCGCGGACGGGAGAAAACTGCTCGCCGCCGGCAGCTCGAAAAAGCACGATAACGCGCCTCCAGTGGCAGAGTGACAGCTCCTTACTTAGACGTAAAATCTATTTAAAAATAAATAAATATAGAACATAATAATTATAGCTACCTGAATTACCACACAGACCCTTGAGTATTTTGTACTTTTATTTATACTGTACCGCATATGCTGCCGTGCGGGCGGGCTTGCCTACCGTCTCTAAAATTTCTAACAGTAATATTTTAAAAAATCGGAGTTTTTTTTGTTGTTGTTTTTGTTAACTATAGTGAAGTACCTTCCGAGGTCACCCTTGGTACGGTCGAAAGTGTGTTTTTCTTGACATGCCCGCGACGCTATTCTCAGCAGGGTAGATGCATGCTGCACTTGATGCTGGCGGTCATTACCACGGCCAGCACAACGAGTGGTGGAGGCGAGCCGGACGAGCGGAGGAGGACGAGCAAGTCATAACGTCTGCGGAATCTTAATTGCATCTTTTGGATTAAAAATAATGTCAGAGAGGAATGCAGGAAGAGGAAAAAAACGCCGAGCTCTATGCTCTATTTGGAGCACCTCGAAAATAAAAAATATGTGGGACTTATTACGCTCTAGTAGGGTATTTTTAAAAGTTCCACAAAAAAAGAGAATACATGAAAAATTGGTAGGAGGATGCAGCAAGCACCCCTCTTGTATTTCTGGTGAGGTGTCGCGGTTGCCTGTCGTTCCCGGAACACTTCGTCCTCCTTCCCTTCCTCCTATGGGCTTTAGGGGCGGCGAGGTTCAAACAACGCGCGCCCTATTTTTAAGTTGATAATTGCTTCCGGCTTCCTGGAGGGGCACTGCCACAGCAGGGCACTGCCCGGCCCCTGGTACGCATGAGCGGTGTGACTTTACCCCCCCCCCCTCTGCGCCCCTCTTTCCCACCGCCACCTTCTTGCCTCCCCCTTTTATGGGGCGCATCACACAAATCAATGTGTCTTGTGTTCGCGCCTCGACGGAAGCCTTATGTTCGGATTCGATACATCGATACACAACATCGACTACAAAGGAATACACTCTAAATGGGGAGTGACAATTTTCGTACCTAGGTTAGATGTGTCTTTCCGCACACCTTCATCAGATACAAATATGTACACTCTCAAGATTCCTTAGTGTGGATTCAGAGTTCACGAAATGCAAGCGTTATTTTCACGCCAGCGGCGTGATTTTCACGCTTCGTAAGCTTCACGAAGCCAATCAGGGATCAACTTTCCTCACGCCGGGCGTGAAAATCGCGCTTTGCGTGTGAATCACGCTCGCTTTTAGGGATCTCTGAATCCACCTTTACCGAGGTTTTCGTTTCTTGCTGTATCTAATTGTAAGCAACGGCAAGGTAACAACAAAATTGTTATCAGGTACCAACAAATTTGTTTGCTGTTATCAACAAAAGCATCTTGTTGATAAGAAATGGATCTATAATATAAACGATTTTGTTGCCATTTATTAACAAATTTGTGTACATCGTAAAGTTGCACTAGTAAATTGATAGTTTACCAACACAAACGTCACTAAGCGATTGAGGGTGTAATTAGAGAGGAACAAGGTGGCACAACTGAATTATTTTTTATGTAAAGTGGGCTGATGCCGGCAGTTTGTATCAAACCCCTCGTGTCAGGTGTAAATTTGGGTTGTTCACTGTGACCTAGTTAGATAGGTCTACACGAATGTCACTGCTAATATGCTGTTCCCCGTTAAGGAAATTGACACTTACACTGTTACCCGGAAGCACCATATAATTGATCATCTTCTGAGACACTGCGTATGTCTCATAACCCCAATAGTGCCCTTTGGCTCCGCCCTTAATAACGTATATAGAGTTGGTGATCGTTGCAAGTCGCAGACCGTTGACCTCAACGTTGAACTGAGCCCAATTTGTGTGTGGTGCGTCAACGGCTCTAAATTTGGTGGTTATGGTGACGATGATGTATTGGAAGTGGCCATCAGGACACGCAAATTGGATACTGTTAGTCCCGACTCTCGAGATACCGGCCTGTCCCGATGAAACTGCAACATATGAACGTTTCGTTGAGTTGCAAGAAAATGGTTCCATCTTTCTTGTACCACCGGGTGCAACTAGTCAAGATCCTATTGAAACAGAAGTATTGCATACTCATTAGCTTATCAGTGTACCGGTGTACCAAAAAGTCCCAAGCCCCCTGCTATCAGAGCAATCAAAGCATTGCTCACTTCTTTTTAGTAATTACTGTGACAACTAGACTATAGAGTGGCACTTCAATACAACTAGAAACCCGTCACCCATCATTTCAAATTTTGTCATTACTAATGAAACCCGGGTTTGTTAAATTTGGTAACGACCAATTTGCATTTAGCGATATCATAACTAAACTATGAACTACCATTTACTACATTTAGAAAACGCGGGCTACATGAGATAGCGAAAAATATTAAATGATAGGTGATGGATGCCTTATTGTTTCTTTGGAGGGCAACCTTTACTTTTTATATCGAAATTTCGACAGTTATAAGTGTACAACTATGGAAAGTACCTTTAATACGTAAAACCTCTGATTTTGAAGTCTTAACGTTTTAGTTAAACACTAGTGAGTTTTTGAAGTTTATAACTTGCTAGTTTAATTGATGACTGTCAAACGCTGTGGTCGTTTTGCTTCACTGTCTACCACACAGGGACGGAACCAAAAACTATCCAGGAAACGACAATATCGACTTTAAAGTCTGGGTGGTCACCACCTTCTCAGAGCCCCTCCCCTCACCTGAGACCACGCCAAGTAGTGCGATTCCAATCAGTAGAGCTGCTACTTTCGCCATCTTTCGATTCCTAATGGACCTTACTTCTGTTGGCAACTGTCTTCGCGAAACGGTGTTCCGAATATATATGCTATGATGAGTCTATGAGCCCTGGCGCGATTAGATTAATGTCTCTAACCTGTCAGCCACGTGACTGGAAAACTGAGGGTGTTGCAACGGCAAAAAGTGCTGGGGTGCTTCAAAGTAACTTCAAATTAAATATTGATAACGATAGCGTCAACGCTTCTATTAATTTCTACCTCCAATTTTTAGGCCGTAAAAACAAATGCATCACTTAAAAATGGCGCGTTATCTGTGCCTTTCCTATTCTCGAGTGCGCAGACCCCTCGTACCGCAAGCGTGGCCTGTGCTCTGAAAC
>NW_026267525.1:88562-90006 GCF_000697945.3 Frankliniella occidentalis | reverse complement strand
GATCGAGGCGATCCTCTTGTAGAATGATGATGACTAATTGCAGCCACGCCCCTTCCTCCCGGTAATGAGGAACGCCCCGCAGGGAACGCCCCGCAGAGAACACCCGATCCGGTGTTTCGGTGCTGGGGTGACATTTTATTTACGATACAGCACTGTAGCGCATTGAATGTAGGCTCTTTTAAAGGGGACCGGTCAGAACCGAATTACAGCTGTCGTGGATTCCGGTGGTCTTATCGCATACTGTTACTGTAATAATTTCCAATTGTTTTACAGTAAAGTTTGATAAGTTATTGAAATTGTCCTCGAGTGAAATTTAGCAAATAATTTCTTCGCAAAATTCAGCATATGGCTGGTGGAAGTGTGTTCAGGTCCACGACCACACCCCTTCCACTGCGTCAGCTTGGGCGTCTCTTCGCCAGATGGCGGCAGCGACAGGGCACCGCGAGCCTCGCGCCGCCCGCGGGTTGCGACGGCTGCCGCCGGGGGGCGCTAGCAGGTCGGGGCCGCCGAACTCGCGCCTTGTCTTTCAAAACGTCTCCGCACGTCGCAAAATAATAAAACAAAAAAAAATATACTCAAATAATGATTGCGAAATTAAAGAAGACATTCTTCACTCTCGAATCCTTCTCTAAAAATGCAAGGAGCCGCTTCCTATTTCATTTTTAGAGAACAAGTTCGCGAATTTAATCTCTGTTCTGTGAAACCCTTTTTAATTTTGCAACATTCTTTCATAATTGTTAAAAAATTACCATCGACAAACGATGTTCATGTTCTAAATATCGGATCGGTATCGTAAATCCAGGCCTCTTCACTAAATGTACCTAAATAGCCGTGTCAGCTAAGTCTAACTCTCGTTTTCTTTCTCTGGTGTCTGCAGGTAAGGTGCCGAGATGCCGTGCTCTTGCTTGTCGTGCAAAGCAGGAGGACACGAAAGTCCTGCTGAGCGAGGTCCCGGCCGAGGTCACCTGGTGAGTCTTTGGGCTAGCGTGCGGGCAAGCGCGGGCGGTGAAGCCCTGCGAGTGCGTGAAAGACGGTCATATGAACAGCCCCTAGTTAGCCAGCCACTTGATGGCGTGGGGACGCGGTGCGCGTCGCACTTTTGGGTTTGCGATCCTTGTACGGCGCGACGCGTGGAAGGCGCTCTCATTGCCTCCTGAGGCACTCACTCCCTAGCGACAGTGGGTGTGACCCAGTCCCGCTCCTGTCGCTCGGAGCAGGATGCAGAAGAGGGAAAAAGTAAAAATAATACCTTTTTGCTTATACTAGTATACAGCTGTTCTCGATGCACGCTTGATGAACCTAAATGCAAAAGTGTGTGTGTGTGTGTGTGTGTGTGAAAAGGAAAGGGAAAAGAAGGAAGGGGAGAGGGGGGCTTAGCGGGATCTGAGTGGGGGCGTCCGCGTTCTCAAATTATCAGCATTGTGCCAAAGCTGCTGCTCGTGGT
>NW_026267525.1:77694-86935 GCF_000697945.3 Frankliniella occidentalis | reverse complement strand
GGGCTGCCTACGCTGTGGGCGCGCGGCTGGGTAGGCCGTCCCGCCCGTCACCCTGCCTGGGCGGGCTGCCTACGCTGTGGGCGCTCGGCCGCTGGCCGACTTTTCCCCACTTTTCTTCGCCCCTTCTCCTCTCTTACTATATTTTCCTTACTGTTTACGTCCTTGTCCTCCCCGGTTTCGTTCTTCCCGCGTTTCGCTGCCCGCCCCGTGTGCTGAGCCAGTGGCATTGGCGGCCTGTGCAGTGTACTCATTAGACATTGGGCCGTGGTGCGGGGTGGCGGGGCGGGGCTGGCGGTGTCGGAACTTGGCCGCGACTAGCTGCCGCTGCTGGGTGCCCGCGAGGTGCCCGCCGCGCGCCGCACCGGGTGCGGGGCTCGGGCGCAGTAGCAGTGTTGGTGGCGGTGTGTGTGTGTGTCAGTGCGAGTGTCAGCCGGCCGATGGATGGCCTGTGGTGGGCGGTGCGTGCGTGTGAAGCAGACAGGCACACAGAAAGACAGACACAGACGGACGGACGACAGGTACGTTTGTCGTAGAAGCAGAGGGGCCTGCGAACCGTGCGGTCGCTCTTTACTTACTTAACAGAGACAGGAGCTGACAAGAGTCGCGCGGTGACTTTCTTCCGAGCGCGGCCGCTGTGTGTGACGTGCGTGCACGTGCTCGTACCGTCCGTCCACGTGCGCGTGGTGTGAACCAGTATCCGCAGGACATGGTCGGCCCGCCTGGCTTCCTGAAGCGCCAGGCCCCGGCGGCCCCGGCGGCCCCGGCTGCAGTCGCCCGTCCCGTCGCTGCTGCTTGGTAGGTGGAGGTTTATTGCCAAAGCGAGTCTCTTTTACCTGCTGCTGGCGGCTTACCGAACAACCGAGGAGACACGACTGTTAATTTTCGCGTTTAGTGCCGTGTAGCGGAGCTGGCTCTCCCGTCTCTCTCTCTCTCTCTCTCTCTCTCTCTCTCTCTCTCTCTCTCTCTCTCTCCCGTCTCTCTTCCTCTCTCCATTTTCCTCGTCACCCCCCCCCTCCCACCAACCCTCCCTGGAGAGCGTTGACCTCAAAGAAGTTGGGATAGTACATTATGAAAGTGTATGAGTCGTAAAGTTTGGGCTGGTTAGGCCTGGCTCGAGGGCCGCGCCCATGCCGCTCTGGCTGCGAGTGTACTTCCGGTCTTGTGCAGGGTCCCACTGCGAATATATATTATCTAACTTTAAGAATTGTAGTTTTTAAAGATACTGCTCTTGTGTCTGGTTTAAACCGCCATTCCCAACTGTCATTTTTCGTGTTTTTTTTCATATTTTTTTCATTTTTTTTTCTTTTTTCCGAAGAGTGCGGCCATCTAAACCACACACTCGCGCGACATCCACCGCGACCGCTTCACTCCACTGGTAAAACAAGTGTGCAATATTAGCACACCAAACGTGTGCAAGTTGTGATTTTGCACATTACATGGTGTTTAACTCAAGTTGCACACTTGCGTGGTGTGCAAATTTTAGACGTTTTGTAAACATTTAAATTCTGCACACTTGGTCACACAGTTGTATGCTGTCAATATGGAACCATACGGTGTGCGTGTGCAGCTGCTATACGTTTCGGAAGTGTCGAAAGCGGTCAAGTTTAAACACCAATTGACGTATAACATAAGTAGACACCACTAAGTGTCGAGAAAATGCACACTTGAACTTAAACGTCAATTGACGTGCAAAATTAAACACTTGTTTTACCAGCGGAAAGAAAGTGTCATTTCTTAAACACTACTTTATTGTTTTCAAAGGTAAAAAGGTGAAATACTGCACACTAAATCCTTATTCACTTTGTTGTGCATAAGGCTTGCAGAATTTCATACAGCCATAACATTATGCACAATTTGATGCATAACTGTGGACAGTGTGTGCATAATTATAAACATTTTGTACACAATTACACTCTAAAAAATAATACAAAATTCTGTATCGTTTTTACGCAGTTATTTACATATCCCTTTGATACAAATTTCTGTATCAAAAACGATACAGACTCTTATAACATATACAAAAATCTGTATGAAAATAACAGATTTTTGTATCCGTTATAAAAGTCTGTATCGTTTTTGATACAAAAATTTGTATCATAGGATATGTAAATTACTGCGTAACAATTTACAGAATGCTATACTGATTTTTTTTAGAGTGTATGCATAAAAATTTGTGCATATTTATGGCTGTGTAAAATTCTGCAAGTTCATGCACAACAAAATGCATAAGGGTTGAGTGTGCGAAATGGCCTACTTCAAACATCTAATTCCCATATCGCCCTTTGAATTGAATTTTTATTTTTGAATGTCCTAATCTCCTGGGTTTAGGAATACCGACGAGCCTCGGTGAAACTCCAGCCCTCCATAGGAATGTGTCCACTTGATCTGTGTGTATTTCACACTTTAGGGATAATATGGACGATAGCGTTAAAGCAATACTCTGACTTTTCATTTTTCGGCCCTGCCTCCAGTTCCAGACGGTAGTGGCCATATATCAGGCGTGGGACCAGTGGAAATTCGATTTTCATCGTGGTATTTCGGAATTGTAGCACTTGCTGGAAGAAATAAAACTAACGTGTAACGCCAATTAAAACCAAACTGAAGAGTGTGCAAACCACCAGGTTGCAAGAACTTTGCAGTGTAACTTTACCCTTTAAAAATTTCTCGTCACGATGACGACAGTCTCGTGAATAATTTTGAGTACAGGGATATCGTCACCGGTTTTCTTGTCGTTAGTATAGCGGGTACTACACAGTATAAAGTACTAGTAATACCAAGTGGCTTCGTTTGTGGGTCAATACAGGCCAAATTTCTCAAAGTCTCGAGAGGATTTAAATGAAAACAACACTTTTGCGAGTCATCACGTAGTCTGATGTATTATTTTTAACAGTGTGCCTACCTGTTTGAGTAGGCAGGGAGTCCCGGCCTTGGTGAAGAACTGTTTTAAGCACGGTGGAAGAAAATCTCTGCCGTTGCTGCAGCCTTTCGTCGGGAAGAAGAACACAAAAGCATTTTCTTTCCACTGGTTGTTGCTGCGAATGCTCAAAGGAGCCTTGACCTGTGCGCGGGAAAATTTTCCAAAGCTAACACGATCTGCTGATGTCTTATATTGTTGCAAAAAAAAACTACTGCACCAAGTTCACAATTCTAATTATATGTACACTTTTGTACATAGTTTCCGTAGCTGACGTAAAATGATTTGTGCAAGAATTCTTTTCATTTGAAATTATTGTGCGTAAGTACGAAAGAGTTTTGTACGTAAGTTTATCATACTCTTGGGCCTACGAAACTTTGTATTAAGAAGAAGAGATGGATTTCGTGTTTGCATTTTGCATTTCATACTGTTATTCAGATACTGTGACGTCACATTCTATATAATGTGAATTGTGTCACATTATTTAGAATATCATGTTACATTCTTTAGAACGTGACATACCTTTTGCACTGCTCTGTACTCAAGGGATCAGTGCATAAAAAGCCTACCTATGTCACGTGAATACGAATATGACATGATATTCTAAATAATGTGACACAATTCACATTTTATAGAATGTGACGTCACAGTATTTGAATAACAGTGCACCTAGCCATGCTGTTAGTTCTGTGATAGATATCTGCGTACACACAAACCTGGGTAGAATAAAAGAAATTGCTGAGTGTTCCAACATTTTCACGCACTTTACTTACCCACCAACTGTCGTCTACTGCTCGCGATAAATTAGCGAAGCCGCTCCACGTCTGCGGTACAAACTTTTTGTTCGGGTTGTAGTGCGAAAACTTCACTTGCATCCTCTCGTCATCCTCCCTGCACATGTCGGTTCTCTCAATCCACATGTCCCAAGGACCCTACAAACAGTCCGTAATCATGACGACAAGATAGTAAGACTTTTATGCATAAAACGTTGTAGGGTTGGAAAATTTCCGGGAAAACAGAAAATATCCCTGAAATTTCCCAGAAATTGTCTGTTATTTTACGAAAATTTTCGGACATTTTTCTGAAATTTTCAACCTTCTTAATGTTAAATGTAAACAGAGTTACATTCTCTGTAAAAAGTGGACATGTACATGTCAATGAGCACGCTTTTGCAACTCACTGCATAGGTGTGTATCTGTTTGGCTCCGACTGCGTGTAGGGCTGCCACAGCCACCGTGGCCACGAGCACATTCTCCAGGAGCCCGCGGAAGAGCCGCGCGGTACAACACTGTAAACAAAAGTGCACTGAAAACAAAACAACTGGCATGAACATGTGTTCAGCTCCGCGGTGCACACTCTTAGGTGTTGGACATTTGAATACAAAAAAGTGTTCAACAGTAACACTTTAATGTGGCTAAATAAGCTCGATATGGCCAACCCTGCTAAAGTTGAACACTTTTAATTTTACTGGTAAACACTTCTTAGCTCAAATGTCAGGTTAAACACTGGTGAGTGTGCAACGTGGTATACAGCACTACTTGCTTGTGCCATTTGCGCACTTGGTTTGTGAGTGTTGGTCTTACCACAGCCCAAATATGGTTAACCTGGTCCATGGCATCGTGCCTCTGGTGAGCGTGTGGCTAGACTCTGGCCAGCTGATGCTCTCGCTCTGAAACCACATACAAAGCCTACTATTGTTGCGAAGTATCTAGAATCTAAAACATGTCCCTTCACAAAGCCACGACCTTCGCACGAGTTCACTGTTCCTCCAATGGCGATGAAAGTACTACCTTTTGTGGCAATGACCATGCAAAGGCAATAAGACAAAAGTAAGACCTTTCCAGCGGCAATGAATGGTTCATTGCCAGCCCAAAGGCAATAGTCATTGCCAATTTTGGCAATGAGTGGATGTCAGTTTGTGAACGATTCTAAGTTTATGGCAATACAGTCATTGCCATATTGGGGCATTGAAGGTTCATTGCCAAAGTGCCGGCATTGACGGTTCATTGCCGAAATGTCGGCAATGAAGATTCATTACCAATATGTCGGCAGTGACGGTGCACTGCTAAACAGTCGGCTATTATCGTTCAATGCCTAAACGTCGGCAATAATGTAATGCCAAAAATAAGGCAAAACAATGAAAAAGCGAATTAATTTTAAGTTACTTTCAGAACATTGCCATAGGGCTGGCAATGAAAACTGCCGTTGGGTTGGGAATGTTCGGTTCATTGCCGCTGGAAAGGTCTTATTTTTGTCTCATTGCCTTTGCGCCGGTCATTGCCAGAAAGGCGCTTCATTGCCAACCCAGTGGCAATGAGGGCGTTTGCATTGCCAATAATCGCAATGGTCACTACCTTTGAAAAAACAGTTTTCATTCGAAATTACGTTTCTCACTGCCCGTTCTGACGTTTTGCAATTATAGACAATGAACTCATAAGTACAAATGGCAGCGCAATACTCAGAAAATTCGCGGTAATACTTTCAAATTTCGAAGGTAGTGCTATTTGTTGTTTGTTCGTACCTTCTAAGAGTAACCTAATAACTTTATCGATAATCAGTAACCAACAAAATTTCTAAGTGTTACCAACAGTTTTCAGCTAAGGTTTTAAAGGAGCACACTGTTATTTAATGAATGCGACGTCACATTCCTTTCATTGTGAATCGTGTCACGTTCGTTTGAATTTTCTGTCATATTCGGTTAAACGTGTATCGGCCAAGCCTGGCGCCATTTGACCATCAATTCACGTGAAGTCACGTTTAAATGAATGTGACACAATATTCAAACGATGTGACACGTTTCACATTCACGGCAAAAACGGCGTCCTGGTTTCCATGACTCCTTTCCTGGTTTCCATGTCGTTTTGGAAAAACCATGACCGTCCCATTTTGAGACATGGAAACCGGGACGTTTTCCATACAGTCTGGATGGAAACCGGGATGGCGTCCCGGAAATCAGGACGACCGGCCGATCCGTCCTGTTTGCCATGACAGTGCGCTCCGATTGCATGGAAACCATGACAACTCTCACGGAATCCAGGACGTGCGTAGAGCACGGCGCAAGGGTGGCACCTAAAAGTGTCGTTAGTCTACCGCCTGCCAGGTAGGTAGGCCACATACTGTCACATTTATTCCTAAGCGGCGCCGGGACGATATAGGGCGATTGCCCCCCCCCCCCCAAATCATCTCTAGTGAGCCGCCTTAAAAGGTAGGAAATTTGTGCTACAAAACCCCAGTTGTGGCCTCGGTCAACTAGAACCCTGTCAAAAAAATCGTAAAGTTAAAATTTTACTTAATTTTTTGAAAGTAAAAGTTTAGTGTGATAAAAAAAATGGTAATAATCATTCGTTTTCAAAGTTGGAGGTTCATGCCATAGCGTCAATTGTAAAGAACACGCAGATACCGGAGTTGGCCCGATCGGACCATTTGGAGGGTAGATATCGTGCACGCCATGCGTCCACGACATTCGCGACGCGTGTTTTCTCGCAGGCCGTTTCTCCGGTATGCGTGAGGCGTTGGTCAACTTTTTAGCAGTTTTGGACAGAGAAAGATGTGTACTTTTATGTAGCAAACCGAGTTTTCCTTCTGTTGCTTCCGTTTTTTGTTTTTTTGTTTTTAATCGCAAAAAACACGTATTTTTAGGCCTGCTACACTAGGATGCCCCCTTAACTTTAAACAAGCAGGCCCGCCCTTCCGCCAAACGAAGTTGCCAGCTCCGCTTCGCTCCGCCGGCAACTCCGTTCGGCAGGGGCCGGGCCTGCTCGGCCTGCCGGCGGCGATGGTCGGGCCTGCGGCCCGACCATTTCTGTCACACGATTTGCTGAAGAACATGATCGAATGATGTAGTGTGCCTTCGGCCCGCTTAAACCCGTCGTCTTTGAGTTTGCCCCGTAGACACGAGAAAGGGATGTAACGGCGAAGCACCGCGACTACAACCCACCCTTCTGCTTAGAAAACGTTTATTGAGGGTGGGGGGAGAGTTCCCTTTCTATTTTGTGGTTTTTAGGCCTTATTCTACATCTTATTGTTCACTATGGCAATTTTTAGCTTATTTTCGTCTTAAAAGACCCTCTAGCGCGTAAACGGTTAGAGATAGAGCAAAACGGACCGCCCACAGGGCTCTACTTTCTCAAATTACCCTTAAGGAGATCATAAAAAAAAAAAAATCCAACTTTTTGGCCTTTCCTGTTTTCTTCGATACCCCCTTTCAGCCCCTTAGGGGTGGCTGGCGGGATTTGCCGTAGGCATTTTGTTTTGTGGGAGTGAACCTTGGGATCCCCTGAAAATTTGAAGTCTCTAGCACATCTCCTTCTTGTGGAACAGACAGACAGACAGACACGATGTCGTTTGCATAAGCCCGCTGGACAGCTTTTTCAAAGCAGAAGGGCGGGCTAAAAAACGGGGGTCCAGGGGGCGGTGGCCCTGGCATCCGTCCATAAATCAAACGATTAAATTTAACATTTAGAATTAAACACAAAAAAGCATTTTGAGAAATAAAACATAATTATTTTTTTAAAAAAGCGGGGGTAAGTTTAAGTCTGAGGGTCTTAAGGTTCAATGGTCCCGACACTGGTAAAACAAGTGTGCAATATTTGCACACCAAACGTGTGCAACTTCACTGGGTTTTTTTTACTGTTTTTTACCAGTGTCGCAGCAGCAGCCGAGACGCCGCCGGTGGTGTGGGCTGGGCCGACGACTACTGGCCGCGTTTTGCATCGACAAGCGGTCGCATCGGCATCTCTCCTCTCTCGGACGCGTATTTCCAGTCTTGTCTTCCGTGTGGGCCGCCGATCTGGGCTGGGCTGGCTGGACTCTGCCCATGCAACTCGACGTGCTGACGGCGTCTCCTGAAGCACTAATGCGTAAATCAATACACTTGAAAAAAAAATTGTTGGAGTTGTAGTTTTTTTGAAATTTTCTGAAATAAGGCACGGCAATTATACAGATGTCAATTTTTCCCCTCCCGTTTCTTCGAAGGGAAGGGCGTGTTCGGCTGCGACGCGAAGAAGAGACAATGGGTCGTCAATACACGACGTGACGTTGCGTCTCGTGATCCGTGACGACCCGTGACGTCGCGTCACACGCCGTGTCACGCTTGCACGTCACGCCCTAGTCCGTAATGTCTATAGCAGTCTAACACGAAAAAATTCAAATTGGTGTGAGTTGTTCTTGGCGCGCACTCGACAACCTCGATACAGTCAGCGCGCAGTTTCTGCTGCACGTCGAGTCGACTTAGACTATCATGTTGTCGTGTGCCCTTTCATCACCGGTTGGGTTTCGTTGCAGACTAAACGTCTCTTGGGTGTATTTTTATTATTTTCTGTGGACGGTCGGACTTTTCGATTAGATTATGTATTTGTTGTGTTTTTCGCAATGACGCCTAATGACGCCTCTCCCCGGGCTGTCAAAAGTGCGGGCAGTGAGAAAGGAGATCGAGAGAGACAATGTGTGTGTGTGTGTGTGTGAGACAGAGAGAGAGAGAGAGAGAGAGAGAGAGAGAGAGAGAGAGAGAGAGAGAGAGAGAGAGAGAGAGAGAGAGAGAGAGAGAGGGGAAGAGAGAGAGAGAGAGAGAGAGAGAGAGACTGTGTTGCCATACCCCCCGGCTGCAGGGCGGGTCCCGCCGCGGAGTATCGCCGTTGGCGGCCAGGATGGGGCCGGGAGCCGGCCGCCACCGGGAGGCGCGCGCCGAGCCCGCCGAGCTCGCCGAGCAGGACCCGCGACAGACACGCGAGCGAGCGCGAGGCTCTGCCCGAGGGGAGCTTATTGTTTCGTCCTTGGCGCCCCCCGGGGGGCACTGGCGGGGCCCGCCGAAGTGAAGTGGCCGCGAAGGTTGCGCCGTAAGAACAAAATAACGCGCGGAAAAACGGCGGTAAATAACGCTTTGAAACGTTTTAGTTATAAGTACGAAACGTTCAAAACCGGTATATGAAACCACAACACGACGTAGAAAGTAGACATTTTAAAAAGTTCGAAACGTTTGAAATTGACACTTAAAACGTTGTATACCATCGTTAAAAAAGTTTCAAACATGGACACAGGTGAACGTTGAAAACGCCCAAAATTGCGTGTGCTGTGGTCGTTTGTACACGCCGCGAGCGTAGGCCGTGGTGAGCAGCGAAATCCGAACGCCTCGCCCTCGCCCTCTGCCCTCTGAATCTTAATTTTAATTTCAGCCCAATATTAGCCCACGGCACGCGGGGTCCCCGGCCCGACCGCCTGCAGCGCGTGTGTGGCGGGGCGTGGCCGGGCATGGCATCGTGTGGGGCGAGGAGGGGCGAGGAAGGCGTTTGGGGGGGGGGGGGCAGTGTGCATCTCGGGGCGGCACTAAAA
>NW_026267525.1:74985-76426 GCF_000697945.3 Frankliniella occidentalis | reverse complement strand
CTCTCTCCCTCCCTCCCTCTCTCCCTCCCTCCCCGCCAGGAGGCCTGTGCTGCTGACGATTAAAGAGCCCGCCGACTGCACTTTGCAAGTACGTCACAAGCACTCGACTTAAATGCAGGGCCGTGGCGGGGCGTTGTGGGGCGTTACCAACCCTTATCGACGGCAGACGGCCCCCCCCCTTATTTTCGCCCGCCCGTTTCTCCCCCAATTCGTCCCATTGCTCCCCCCATGTCCCGCCGTCTCATAGTCACTTTATTCCTCTTTTTCTCGTCTCATAGTCACTTTATTCCCTTCTTTTCTCGTAACCGTTTCGTCGTTAGCGGACGAGCCTCGCCCCTTCCTCTCGCACATGGGCCCCGCGTCTGTCCCTTTTTCATAGTATATATTCCTCCAAGCAGATGCGGGTCTTTTTCGGGCGTTTTGTCTCGCGTTCCGCATCTCTAGTCAAGTCTCTAGCGCATTCACGCTGAAAAAAGGGGTAAAAAAAGAGAGTTTGCTGTAACAGTTAAAAAAGATTTCGCTGTGTTTTTGTTTGATGATCGAGTAAAAAACATATGCGCTGCAAAATGTTGGCAGTTGCATTTGCTATTAACTGAGGTTATGGCATAAGAACACATCATGAAAGAAAATTTTGCTAGTGTTCGAGTTGCAATTGTTTAACCATGAAACTGCAAACTAACCTCTTTTGCCGATTTTTTTGCGCGGTTTAGCTATCTTGAGATTTTTTCTGTGGGTCCCCTTCTTTTCCTTTCTCCACGCATATCGTCTGCTCCCCAGATAACTGAGTGCTGCGACAGGAGGTGCGGTTACTTTCCTGTCCAGTGCCCCGGCGGGGCCCGGCTCGGCTCGGCGGCGGCGTGCAGACTGTGGGTGGGCAGAGGCGGGTTGCATACAAGAGTATACGACACGCAGTCAGCCGACTCGCGCATTCGTCCTCCAAAAAATAAAATCCTTGTACTCCGCGGCGGCCGGTGGCCACAACAAAAGTGTGTGGCATTCTAACACTTACATATGCGTGACAAAATGTAACGCACAAAGGTGTGCATGATAGTCATGTTCATGTCATACACAAAAGAGTAAGTGACAGTCATGTCACACAAAAGTGCGCATGACAGATATGGCACACACAAAAGAGTGCGTGACAGTCACAGTCATGTCACACAAGAGTGTGCGTGACATTCACATCACACAATAGAGTGTGTGTCAACCAGGTCACACGGGGCTCACCGACCACCCTGTATATTTTCGTTTTTGAAAAACTGCAGTTTGTGCTCTTGAGTTGACAGAGTACGCCACAGTATGAAAAATTTAGTTGTACCGTGGCTGCGCAGGCTCTTTGGCTGTGCAGCAGCCAGGGGAGGGCGTGCTGTGGTGTCGGGCGCTGCGCACGGGGGCGGGAGAGGTTATAGATGGCGCTTGCAGCGGCGGGCAGGGGCGGGCG
>NW_026267525.1:72866-73886 GCF_000697945.3 Frankliniella occidentalis | reverse complement strand
GGAGGGGGAGGGAGAGGGACTTTATAGAGGCGGAGATGTGGGATGAGGATGAGTGCGGAGCAGTAGGGAACGCGTTAGAAAGCCTTACGGGCAGGATGACGCATAGGAGAACCTCGAGGAGCTTGAGCAGGACGGGGACGGCGATGACGCGCGGTGGATCAAATTTTAGTAGAAAGATAATGAGCTGCCGTGCCCCCCAAAAAATTGTATTGAGTTAATAAAATGGACATCGCTTAAAACTGCACTGGTGCTGCGAAGCAGCATGTACGAAGTCCCCGGCTTGTTTTGTTTTTGTTTTCGTTTGTTTGAGTGTACCAGACGGGTGGGCCGGGGAGGGGGGCGGGGGGTCACTCGTGGCCAGTGGTCTGTCCCGCGGTGGCGCCCGCGGCCCGCGGCGTCGGCGCCATGCCGTGCCATCTCGTGTGACGACGCCTGGAGAGAAAGTGCATCGACAGCGGCTGGCTGCCAGGCTGCGCCTGCTGCGCCTGCTCCGCCGTAGGCCCGGCTAGAGCTGCCGCTGTCGAAGAGGCGCAGCTCGGCTCGCACCAAGCCGCGTCTACGTCGGGCCGGACGGCCGGACGGCTTCCTGTCGGGTTTGTCGCACGGACGGATGTTGCCGAGGCGGGTATATTAGGCTTTTCACCTCTTGGCGAGTGCGCGCTCGTGTACTGTTCATAAATAAAAACTTATTTTATCATTTTCAAAAAATTTCAGTCATATCATAATGTCATAATAAATCACACATGTGAATATTGACATATTGATCCGACGTGATGATGACTACGTTGTTGTAGAAAGTTTGTCTTTGCAGTGCAGGCGGCATTATCTCCCTGCTCAATTGAGGCAGGGCAGTGGCAGGTCACACGGTCACACGGTCACATTGCGACATCATGAGTAGGGAAAGGCCCGGGGCCCGGGGCGGTCTCTTGTATAGCCTTCGGGCATCATTGTGAAAAATCGACGCCGTACTTACAATTAATAGTTCAAAATTGTAATTTCATGATTACTCACCGCTAAAAA
>NW_026267525.1:69954-72196 GCF_000697945.3 Frankliniella occidentalis | reverse complement strand
AGCAGCCTATAAAAAGTAGTGTATCGCGGCACAAATTGAGCCATGAGCTGCCCGACCGGCCCGTCCCGCCGCCACATGGCTCCGCCATGAGCGTCCTGCTGCTGCTGATCCCTTATGTCACTTGATCCTGTCGCCCCGGCCCCGCCGCGGCCGCCCCAGATTCGCTGGGCTTGTTTGTTCCTCGTGTCATCGCCCTTCCTCCTCCCCCGGTATAATCTGCGTATAGGAAGGACCTTGCAAAAAAAGTATTTACACTTTGCAAAATCTTAAACACAGCTCGCACAGCACCAAATTTAGAAGTTTCAAAACATCACATATTTTAAATTTGGCTTATTTGTTAAAGGACTAGGGTTTTTAATTTTCCTTAAATGTGTTTTTGGAAAGTTTTCAAGAACTTGTTATGAATGTCTGTTTTGTTTTTGTTTCTGAAACGTTTCATTTTTTTCCAAAATTTTCTGAAAACATCTTAATTTTTTCAAAATATTTTCTTGAAAAGTTTCGAATTTCTCGCCATGTGGGACAAAGGCATGGCCTGCTTCCGCGTGTGGACGCGCCTGGTGCGCCATGGCCGGCGGGCCCTTTGACTCATGACGCTCATTAAAGGTTACGGCCTGATGAGCACAAGTTGGCATGCGCGAGGCCACTGTAATGTCCGGCTGCAAACATCACTCTTCGTTCGCAAAGTGTAATTTTTTTCCACCCCGCGCATGCACGAAGTTTTTTTCCCTCTGTTTTCCTCTTTCTCTTATTTCATCCCGCCCCGGTCTGGAAAAGAGCCAGCCCTGATTAAATGGGAGAGCACTCTTTTGCTTCGCGCCCAAACTTTGCTTAACAATCCGCCACTCTCCGTCGCCTTCATACACCCGACATGGATGACACTGTACCCCGTGACGTCGTCCCTGCGAGGGGCTCCGAACTCAAGTTCACTGTGAATATAGTGTGCCACATCTTGATCTTGAAACTTCGGTAATTTCCCGGTACACCTTTTAAAGATTTGCTTCTCAAGCGCTTATTTGAAAATGTCAACTACATTTATTTTTCTTGAGAAATCAAGTGCGTTATTCTCCATGTGTTGTGTGTAACTAGTAGTTTTTTGTTTGTTTTTTTCAATTCTATATTTGGCCGCGTGTTCTCTGAAAAGTTTTCACACGGCATGTGTGCTGTGCAAATATAGGGCTGCCATCCCCCCCCCCTTCTCTCTCTCTCTCTCTCTCTCTCTCTCTCTCTCTCTCTCTCTCTCTCTCTCTTGGGCGAGGGTCGCTGACCCCTCGGGTCTCATGCAGGACGAAAGAGGGAGGCGCGAGTGACGATCGTAAGGCCGGAAGCCAATGTGATCGGGGAGGCTTGAAGCTGATGGCCAGATCTGGATCCAAAGCCAAAACGCCACTCAAGTCAACGAAGCGGTCGCAGAAGTTACGTGGGTTTGTCTACTGTGTGACCGCAAGGGGGGAGGGGGGGGGGGGGGGTCGGGGCGTCTCGGCCCACACTAGTGGCTCACATATGAGTGCGACAGAGACGGGAGGCGTGCGGCCCAAACTGGTAACGCCCCCCCCCGAGAGATATGCACGATGAGAGCTGGACGGTGGCCAGACCTGTCAAAGCTCCCGACAGCTGTAGTTGACAGCAATGTTTCCTTATTCAACAAAGGGTATCGAGAAAAGAAAAACGACGTGTAACTTTTTTAATTGGGCTAATAAAGTCGCTGTTTCGGGAAACGTATATAATTTCGGGTTTGGTTTTGTTTAATCTGTTCGCGAGTAATAAGATGAGATTAATGTTCCACCGGAACTTTGCCAATGAAAGTTCGCCATGTGTGTTCCTTGTCGCGGAAAACGAGTTTAGTGGAGTCGAATTAGCTCTGAGCGGACTGCCCCGGCGCGGCACGCCCCGACCCCGCCCCACCCTGAGTGCCACTGACATCCTAATGAAAACTTTGGGAAGCGGGATGACTCCATCAGAAACAAATATCGCGCCGGCCTCCCCCGTCACATTCAATGTAAATCAAAACGCATTTACAACGACAGATGTCTCGCATCCCCCTCGCGCCTACTCCCCCGCCATACGCTTCCCGCCACCACCACGCCCCACCACGCTCCCGCCACGCCCCGCCACGTGCGAGGCCCACTTTATTGACGTTGACGCTTGTTGAGACGGGGACGGTCCGAATAAACGGGACGGGATGCAGCGGCAGACACTCTTAAAAAAGAAAATCTACAAATTTAAACGATCGTTTGAATATGGA
>NW_026267525.1:67292-69074 GCF_000697945.3 Frankliniella occidentalis | reverse complement strand
CGGGGCGGGGCGGGGCGGAACGCTATGCGGTATGCGACGAGGAGCCTCGGAGGCCGTCGTCGTCGTGGTCGTGTTCGCGTCGTCGGGGGAACGCCGTCGCGGAGAGTGTAGAGACGGGGAGCGAGGCCAAGGGCGCCGACGCCGCCGAGGACGCCGCCGACGTGGAAACAAAAGAGTTCTGATTTCAGGAAGGGGGTTGGGGAAGGGGGTGTCTCGACTTGCGTCGCGCCTGCACGCGTCTTTTAGCAAAACAACAACAGCAACCTCTTAATTGTTTCGTAAAGATTTTTTTTTAATTGTGCCCTAGTTTAATAATTATTACAATGATTCGTTTTTGGTTCTCTCGTGCAGCTATGAGTCACAAGATAATGGTCTCGCCGCGGGGGAGCACTCTAGCCCCCCCGCACGGGCGCCCCGGCCCACACGGGCCCACCGGCTCAGCCTGGCTCCTCAAATTGGATCACTTCTCTGCGCTTTGGGTTATTAAATTGCTACAACGCCCGATGCCCCTCTGAGGCTTCCTCGTACTGACCTACTTCTTGCATTATTTCGTCTCTTTGCTTCTTTTTTATTTTCCTGCTCGCGTCGATTGAAAGCCCTTGCTGCCCCTCGGTGCTCAGGTGTGCCGCCGCTGAACGCGATACGTGATATCATAAATATTTCGAACCCTCGCGATTCTATCGAGAAATCTGTGCTTGCCGGTCGAACAAACAGCTGATCCGGGATTAGTGCTGACGATATGGGATTACGCGGGATTGGAGGAAGAGTAACCCGCCGGCCGTGTGCAAGTCCCCCGCTCGGCATGCAGCCGGGCGGGGTGGTGCGGGGCAGGGTTGGGGTTAGGACGACAGTGGAGTGGAGCACCGCGTGAAAAATTGCACCAGGCGCCGTCGACCCACCGGGCGCGAGTGTGGTGTAAGGGCATTCGGAGGGGAAAAGTCCTTTTCGCTGGCGGGGTGGTGGCGGGTTGGGGCGGGGCGGGGGTAGTGGCGCCCCTAGGGTGAGTCACTCACCTCCTTGTGATGCACCCCTCCTCAGGGCCGCCCCGCCCCACCCCCCATCTCATTCCTCCATATCCCGTGCGCAGAGTATGGCGTGGCCCTGCTTGCGAGACGGCAATAGAGGAGGAGGAGGATTGGTCGTTGGGGTGTGACGCTCAACTGCTTTGTACACCGCCCGCGAAATTTCAAATGTCGTTTCTCTTCTGGATCGATCTCACCGAAAAAGAACCCCGCGAAATCCGCCAGAGAATAAAACACAAATAAACTACTAAAAGATGTCAAACCTAACATCTTGGGAGGGTCTTTGTTGGCTGAAAACAACAAGGATACCACACAATGTGCTCACTGCTCTTAAGGTACGAGTTTTTATTTTCGCGTCATTGCAGCAGTGCAAATTTTGTAGCCCTCGGACAATAATTTTATTATCATGTTGTACATTTGCCATCCAGTTTTGCTTGTTTTGTTTGCGATTCCTCTGTCCTTTTGCGCGCGCGGCGGGCGCGGCCCCCTCCTATTTGGTGTGTTTTTGCGGAGCCAATTCTTCCCGGCAGTAAAGTCGGATCCGAGTAACGGATTGGCTGGCGGGGTGCCGCCGCGGTGGCGCATGGCCTGGGCCCGTAGCCTGGGCGCGGGCCAGGGGGATGCCGTGAGAGGAGCGAACGTTCCATGACGCATTTGTCTCTCCCGCCAGGGTGATTGCGGTTTACGAGACAAACGACATCCGCGGCTTTCGTCTGTTGAAAAGAAGAGAGTTATTGAACGCAAATTCATTTTTATTTAA
>NW_026267525.1:64326-65307 GCF_000697945.3 Frankliniella occidentalis | reverse complement strand
CCCCCCGGGGTCGCCGCCGCTTCCACCAAAATGGCATTCATGGAGGGGCTGACGAGGCATGGCTAGGACGTGCCAAGGCGACATCGAGGGTCATCACCGCATTCCGTCGGACAAACTTTATAATTTTATATAGAGGGCAAACCTTAAAGCACACTTCTAATATGCGGACTTTCCGATAGGCAACAACTGAGTATCAAATGAGGTGTTTTGACGAAAGAGGACGGTGAAAATGAAATTTTAGATCGGTTGTGGTTGAAAGTTGTCAGCAGTAGACTTGGAAACTGCTGTCGCTGCCCTACAGCGGGTCGATTCCCGGCCGACGCCATCCTGGTCACCACCGCCACCTCCTCGTTGGCGCCGGTGTAAGCCATGCGCAGGCACGCGTTGTTGTTTGCAGAGGCCGCGCTACAGATAGCGCACGGCGCCACTATTCGCACGGCGTGACCCAGTGCGCCCGGGGTGGGGGTGAGGGGGGGGGGTGTTGAAGGCAAAATGAAATGCAAATAGAAGAGAGCGGCGAAAAGAGATAACGAGCGAGAAGAAATGGGAAGCGGACGCCAAACGAGAGGACGCGACGGACGTTCTATGGTGGTTTTTGCAACCTAAAAGAAGACTCTTTTATTTTTCGTTTTAAATAAATAGTGGGCAAAAGAAGCATTTTATCAAATTGAGGCACGAGCACTTTTTTGTCTTTTCTTTTTTGCAAATAAGTGCGTTGCTCATTTTTCATTCAGATACTTCCCGAGTTACCGGTCTCTCTCTCTCTCCCTTCCTCCCTTCCTCCCTCCCTCCCTCCCTCCCTCCCTCCCTCTCTCCACCCCTGTCCCTCTCCACCCCTCTCCCTCTCTCTAATCCCCCTTTTCAACGGGCAGGAGCAGGACGCACAAACTTTCGCAACACACCACTTTGTAGCGAGGTGACGATGTGCGATGGCGGGACAATGGGATGAGGATGAGGGACCACCGCCCTGCTTGAGTCGCA
>NW_026267525.1:62206-63373 GCF_000697945.3 Frankliniella occidentalis | reverse complement strand
GACTGCGGAGTCAGGGGAAGATATACGCTTCGGAATATCGAAATAAAGGGCGCTTTGGGGAGAGCTGTGTGGATCCAGACGCCATCGAGAGCTATGGGTGAGAGGGGGAGGGGGCAACAGAGCTGCTGCTTCATTTTTCAGATTCCTGGCTCACGCCCTGGCATATGGCCGCGCACCCCTTGTGCTCAACCAGGCGTGGGGCATACAACGGCTCGGTGCGATTGTGTGTGTGTGCGTGTGCGAGTGTGTGCGTGTGTAGAGGTATAAAGGCGTGGTGGGGGGGAGGGTGCGAGTAAAAGGTGTGTAATGTCCTGTAATGCTCCTGTATTTCTGAACCACCACACAATAGACATTGAAAAGGCGTGCGCCGAGCGAATAAACGGAGAGTATTGTAACTCAATAACTCGCCCATAAGACGTTGTATAGATTTGTTGCGCGTGTTGCACAATTAAACACCACAGTTCACCAAAACTTTTCGAGACCGAACCCTCTCCTCTCATTCTTATGAGTCACGCTCGCCGAGCTGCTGTGGGCCTTCCTCTGTTCCGTCCGCAGCTGAGCTTCATCAGGACCAAGGATGCGCGCCGCCGGGCCGCGGGAGAGAGAGAGAGGGGGGGGGAGAGCGGGGAGCGCGGAGCAGGAAAGTAACACCGCGGAGCGCAGCGCTGCCGAAGCAGGTGAGATAGGCAATTTTGCATGTGTTCGAGTGGACTTTTATTGTAATTCGGGGATCCAAAAGGAGTCCTTGAACGTTCAGCGAATTTATTGATACGGAATAATGAAATTCAACCACCTTTGCCCCTCGCCGGTCCACACCGCACGCCCATAGGTGCAAAGTGCACCACGCCGGGTGTGCCTGAAGTATGGCTGCTAGTACCCGGGTGTGTACGCTGGCGTGCCCCCCCCCCCCCCGCACTGCACGGGGTAGCGCGGGCCGGGGCGGCCCTTCGCCTGAAAATAGTTTTCTGTGTTCTCCCCCCCAAGCGGTCCCCCTCTCTCCCTCCAACCGACGAGCAGAAGGGGATTTTCGGAGATGGAAGGGGGAGAGGGGCGTTGATGTTTGTGTGGAAAGCCAAGAAAACTTCAAAGCCCTCCCTTGGTCCCGGGGCAGGGGGGAGGGGTGGGGACGCGTGACGACTGCTGATGGAGGACCCGGGCTTGCTGGAC
>NW_026267525.1:51463-55137 GCF_000697945.3 Frankliniella occidentalis | reverse complement strand
GTACTTCGCGGTGCCACGAGGGGTGCTCCGCGGGGCGTGAGGGTGCGTCGCGGATCCGCGAGGGTTGCTCCGCGGGGCGCGAGGGTGCGTCGCGGTGCCACGAGGGGTGCTCCGCGGGGCGTGAGGGTGCGTCGCGGATCCGCGAGGGTGCGTCGCGGATCCGCGAGGGGTGCTCCGCGGGCCGCGAGGGTGCGTCGTGGATCCGCGAGGGGTGCTCCGCGGGCCGCGAGGGTGCGTCGTGGATCCGCGGGGGGTGAGTCCAAGTCTTGCCACGGGTCCTCGCGCCCCCACGAGCACCCCCGCGCAACCGCGGGTTAGCTCGCGGTTGCGCGGGGTTCATGCGCCCCACCCCTTCGCAAGTTGCCGCCAGTTCCCACCACGCTACTCCCTTCCCTGCGAGAGTGACTCTAGCGCGCGCTCTAGCGGCCGAGCGGTGAAGGGGACCGGCCGCCTCCCGCCACCTCCAACCACTCCCCCCTCGCCCCAGGCGCCTACGAGCCAGTGCGTAGGCCACCCATCCAGCTGCCGCGTATTGTTCCGGACACCCGGTATTGCTTCCTGAACTGTTTCCTCCCTGGCGCTCATAGGCTGACGCGGACGAAGTTCTCGGATCCGTCACTAGAGCAATCGCAGATCTTGTGGCAGGTCCACGAACTTCGTCACCCAACGAGCGTCAGGGGGGCAACAGTTCAGGAAGCATTCCTGTTCTTCATTGGATCCGGTTTAAACTGGGTGAAGTACCCTATCGCGCCTAAAAAGCTGTCCGTCAACAGGCAGACAGACGGGCAGACCTACCGACAGACAGACGCTACCGCAGGGGCTGGCCTCCTCCCCCATTTGGCTGAGGGCCTTTAGTCCTCGCGGGCTGCATCACTTCTGTACTGATGTGTACGAGGGGTACTCGTAGTTCTACTTTCGTGTGTACTCGTAGTGTACTCATTTATTCTCATATGTACTGATACGTACTCACGTACACGTACACTCGCGTACTTATGTGCGCAGGAAAACGCCTTTGGTGAATAGCCTACGGGATGAGTGGGAAGAGTAAAGTAAGTGCACAGGAAAATGATTCACCCCTCGTATGACTCGCAAACACGGAACACGGTCTGCCGGAAGGTCTTTATCAGCCCGGTCCCTGGAGGTCCTCGTCACCAAGAGAAACGAATCCCGAGCAGAGCAAGCCGCAGCGCAGTCGAGAGCAGCCACGCGAACTGAACGGTATACCACCCTGACACTGACACTGTCTCTGTCTACCCTACGGAGCGAGGTACGTCAAGTCAACCGGTCGTCGAGAAAGCCTCGATCGGGTTTGCAGCAACACGGTTTTGCTCCATGTGCATTGTGCTCCAGATGCTGTGGACCCTGACACTAGTCGTCGCGCTGGCGCTGCTGCAGCCCCCAGTCGCGTCCGCGAACAATCGTCTCGCTGACCTTATGGAGAATATGGCGGAGTTATCGAAGTGTGTTGAAGCTAAGCCTCGATACCACGTAAAGACTGTAAGTACGTTTTGTCGTGACAATTTTTATCCGCGCTGGAACAAATTATCACAGAAACGAAACTACATAACATTGGGACAAAATTTGTCCTCGTGTTGGTAAGAGCGAAACCCTAGGGCTCTCACCTACTCTCCCTCGCAATGTTTCAGGGAAAGCAGTGCATCCATAGATTTTGCTCCAAATTCAAACAATGCACTAACAAGAAATGGAGTGAGTGTTTGAGACTGTGTGGGACGAACATGCAATGCGTTCTGTCATGCGCAACTTCAGCCTCCAAGGAGCAATGTGGGCAAGACGATGTGCCTTGCAAGGTGTCCGCCTTGAACGAAACCTTCGGCTGCTTTTGTGATACATTCACGGCTTCTCACGCTGTCGGGAAGAGCGGATCGCCGCTCGCCCTCGCCGCCGTGGCTGTGTGGGTCCTTACGGCGACCGTCTGGTGACTGCGTCGGTGTACGCATTTAACACGCGTGTGTTACTGTATAACTGTTTGAGTGAATAAACCACGCACCTGTGATTCAGTGTGTCAAACGGAATGCTGTCGTTAGGGTTTGTACACACCTAATTACACTTCGAGAGGCATTTGTTCACATTTGACAGAGAAGCTCGCCCAGGACGAAAGAGCACCAAGTGGCTCGAACTCTAAACGCGGTCTATATACGATCGGGGAAGGGTTTTACCAGAAGGATAGATATCGGCCGGCTTGGGAGTCATCCGCAGTGCTGTCACAGATGGAACCGGACTCTTGCCGGGCGGAGGCGGGGCTGACGGGACGGGAACGCGAGGGCTCACGACCCCGATCGCGTCGTCCACCACATCCTCTCATCCTCGTCAGTTTCTTCCGCTCTCTCTCTTTCTCTCTCTCTCTCTCTCTTCGCCCGCCGATGGTCGCGACGCGGCCAACTGTGTCATGTGACCCAACGATCTGCAGACCAGAAACATATGTGGCGGGGTGCGGGGTGGGGCGGGGTGCTCACAGTCTTTCAGCAGTTTAACTCGGACGTCCCGTTCCGCCGCTTAGCACGACCGTTGACACAACCAAGACCAAAAAGAAAAATCACAGAATAAAACCTTGTACACGAGGAATAGAGACAAACACCGAATTTCAGATTAAAATAGTTTTACCTCTACCACTTTTTTTTCATTTTTATTACCTTTTTGCGGTGTTTTTTCGTTGGAGATATGTCTTTCTACCAGCGGAGTCTGGAGTCCCCCCCCCTCCCCCCTCTGTCCAGAGCCATACACCTTTACCTGACCCGTCCGACCCAGACGGATGGCGGGCGCATGTGTGATAAAGGGCGCAGGCCGCTCGGCTGCGGCAGCGCCCGCGGGCCTAACCTGGAGTTACGCCCCAGCGGACCGGCGTCCACGTCCACCCGCCGCCAGCCAGGGGGGCAGAGGGGGCAGGACGGGGGCGGCTCCGTCGAGGGGGGCGCCAAACAAATGTCCGCCTCGCTTCTCCATCCGTCACTGGAGGCCTGCCCCCCCTACACCCCCTTGACCCCCCCTCACCCTCTCCGCGCTCGCGACCGGCTCCCCCGGCCTCAGAGCTATCTGGTAATTGCCCTAGTGGCGTAGCTCTCTCTCTCTCTCTCTCTCTCTCTCTCTCTCTCTCTCCCCACATTCCCTTGCTCGCGGGATGTTCCCGAGGAGAAGCATCTCACTCCGGCTGAACGAGCTGGGAGGGTCGAGGGGCTCCTACACAGGGGGGTGGTTGCGGAAGGGCCTCCGCCGGACCGACAAAGTTGCAGTAGTTTCACCGTCCGAGCGAGCGAAAGAGAGACGGAGAGGGGTGCTTTCCTTATTTCGCAGACACACATACGCACGGCTACTTTCGGGATCCTTTTCGGGCCGAGTCGAACCTAACCCAATTCTAGCGAGTGCCGGACGAGGCTGCATGGCCGTAAGTCAGAGGCACTCTCATTAGTGCCCCGCGGGAAACAAAAAGTACAAGGTAAAGCTCCGGTGTAACTCTTTGGTGAAAATTAAAAATAAACGAGTACCTGGCGGGCCGAGAGCCGAGACTCGGTCCCTTTGCGCCAGGTTCCCTATGCTTAGCGCCGGTCCCCGGCATGCCTCCCCTTTAATCCACTTTCCACCCCCGCTCCGCAATGCGCGCGGCCCTCAGACCGAGCAGGCAGCCAAGGAGAGTGAGACACTCGTTGTGCGCCGCAGTC
>NW_026267525.1:43385-50750 GCF_000697945.3 Frankliniella occidentalis | reverse complement strand
AATGTGTTTGTTGGTAATTTTAAACTAAACACATATAAGCTTATCAGTTACACCAATACTGTTTTAAATTCTAACCATGAAAATTTCTGCCAAAATTTTCTATACATTTGGGTGACAGCTCAATAATAACAATCCCAATATGGTTTTAGATAAAAGAAAATACAATGTACCATTACATCCCAAAAGCTTTGGAAAACGTACTTCAGATCTTTAAACAAAGAAGTTACGATCTTTGACATTGGTTTCAACGTATGAAACTGTGACAGGAGGAAATACTTTGCCACAGGACTGCACTGTATGTCCTGATATCCTAATAATATTATATGTTTTTCGGTGCTTAAAGTATACACTGTAAAAAAAATCCATCTTAATTTTAATAACACATGTTTTGAAGCAGTTTACAAAACAAATTTGCTCTTAAATTTAAGAACAAAAAGTTTCTTAAAATTCAAAACATGTTTTGAAAATTAAGAACGTGTTGAGAAGCGCCAGAAATGCTTTTCTTTTCCAGCCTAACGCAAATCTGGAAAATATTTAGTTCATTCCCCGAGGGACAGATGTTCAAACCCAACTTCCTACATATTGTACATGTTTACCTTACCTTACTTGGGTGGATTCGAACCTCGGACCTTTGGGTTCGGATCCTGACGCCTTAGACCGCGTGGCTGTCGGGACATACCTGTGAGGAGAGCGCTCGCACCCGACCTTATGCGGCGCTCCGTCTAGGGGCATTCCCAGAGTAGCTATGTGCTTGGTCGCACGGCGTATGTTTGTTAACTTGCCTTTTTAACATATGGCTGTGGAATAGCTACATTACGCCTACCTAAATTCGATGTTGTTCACCCAATACTATATTGAACGCCAAAACTCCATGTCCAGTGGTCAAAAGCTACATGACTTTTAAAAAGTTTTCTGAATGCTAGTATTAAGAGTAAGAATGAGTGTGACTTTTCAACACAATTTTGTCAAAACTAAGGAAACCTTTTAAATTTAATAAAGTTGTTATGAAATTTAATGACCCCTTAGTACAATTGCGAAATTTTATCAGAATTCTCATAACCTCGTTTGCAAAATTAAGAAAACTGCTTAAATGTCATAATCTGTTATTACGTTTAAGAACAACTGATAATGTTATTAAATTTAAGAGCTATTTTGCTCTGAAATTTCAGAATATTTTTTACAGTGTACTCAGTATAAACTGACTTTTTCATAATTATTTTATCTTTTGAAACAGTCACACAAACAAAAAACAAAAAAAAAGCAACCTTCTTAGAGAAAAAGAAGTACTGCTGCAACTTTTTTAGCTTTCCTTTTTTGCAGCTCTGCTAACTAATGATCACTCTAGCAAAACTCCTGGGTTTAAATAATGTTAAATAACCTACTGCTGCTTATTACCCATAAATTGATTTTACAGAATGTAAATTACTAAAGGGAATGGCTTGGCTTGGCTTGGCTATCAGGTACTCACCACTTATCCGTCTGGTCCTGATTCATCTCACAGCAAGCTCGCAGTCCATCGGCTGGTAACTTCAAATCCTCATGATCCTAAAAACAGTTTCAGATATAATTTAATAAGCAAGACAACGTATTAGGGAAAAAAAGGGCACTATAGGAAATTATTTTAACATAAATATGATGCCATTGGAGGCAAAGATTTGGGAAAGGGGAGGGTTTTGAAAGTATAACAGCAATGAGACAAGATACATACCTTTGGAATCCGATGTAGTGCATTAAGTTGGGTCCACTGAGTAATCCAGCAACTTTCGCTTCACTAATTTTCTTGCAATGCCTTCAAAGGGCATCCCACTCAAAATGTTGAATATATTCTTGACCATTGCAGAATCAAAACAACACTAACTGATAGTGAACAGTAATAATGTTACACTGCCCAAGCAAAAAGTTAGGTTAAACTTTTGATTCTGTGAACTGACACCGTTCCATCTTTTCAATCACTTTGCTAATAGTAGTGCATGTGCACTTGACACCGATACTCAACACGAACTATTCCAAATGCTGAGATTCGACCAAGAAACTAAAAGATGGAGAAATTTTGAAAATGTTTGTAAACAACCACGCACATGGCCGGCCGCTTTAGCGACAGCGTCACTCCGCCTGCTCTGCGCAGCGGAAACGTCTCCGGCTACTGCAGCTCCGCCGCCCGCACAGTGGCGCGTAAATTCAAACGAAGTCAGAACTACACACAGTGCTCAAACTTGTTCAAAGAGGTTGAACGGGGGAGAACATTAAATAATCTCCTTCATTTTGGCTCTGACGTTATATTTTGTGGGTTAATTTCGTTAAATTTTATAGTTTTCGTGTCATGTATTAGGGTAGCGTGAGTTCTTGTTTTCTCAGGATGGATAAGGGTAACGTAACTTCTTAAACTTGAGCTGAACGTAAACTTTTATTACTAACTGACAGGAAACTGACACAGACAGGAAACAGTGATCATTGACAGTGTTGCCACTCTGGACATGACAACCTTCTCCCTCCTAAATTATTAATACACAACATGAACATTTAATTTGTAACATAATCTTTGGTGATGAACAGATTTGGTTTTGGGGTCCTAGATGACCTCCGAACATTAACATTTTCTTGATTATTTACATTGTCATTTGCTTGAACATCAACATCTCTAGGGGCTTCTTGATTTTTCTGAAACTGCATTTTCAATAATTGTTCGTACAACTGCTTGTAGTCGGGGTCCTTGCTCATACAGTCATGTATGACAGGGGGTCCTTCTTCACATTTGTTTAGCTGATTTACACTTGCTAGGTGGAGCTTGTCTTCAATCTTGATTATATATGTTGTCTTTCCTAGGATCTTTTGGACAGTTCCAAATTGGATTTCAGCGCCTTTCTTGGTTCTGTATTTTATCTTCTCATTGACTTGGAAGGAAGGAACTTTAACATGAGACAAATCTGACATCTTAGGGTGAATAGAGCTGAACACAGTCTTTGGCTTAAAAGCTAACATGTGACTAGTAGGGGCAATGCCTGTTACTGAACATGGAGTGTTATTATAAGTTTGTTTGAAGGTGATAACACTTTGAATCAAGTCTGTCTTGGTAGGGTTTTCTTCTGATGCCTTTTTAAGGAAACTCTTGGCAGTTTGCACAGCTCTCTCTGCGGAACCATTTGCTGGGGGGTGGTAAGGCGGGGAATGCAACATCACAATATTTCTGTCAACACAGAACTGATCAAAATCATTTGACCTAAATGGTGGGCCGTTATCTGCAACTATAGCTAGAGGTTCACCAAAAACAGCAAACAAATTCAACAGCAAAGGCAATATATCACTAGCAGTAGTGTTTGACAATGGTAGAGACACTTCAAGCCATTTAGAAAAGGAATCTGCCACGATTAAAAATTTATAATTTTTAAAGTCAAACAGATCCATGTGTAGTCTTGCCCATGGTCGACCTGTGTTTGGCCACGGCATTTGCACTTTGGTTGGTTTGAAATTTACTTTCTTGCATGGCAAACAGGTTGCACACATTTCTTCTACAGCTTGATCAATTTGTGGCCACCACACTTCACTTCTTGCAATCATCTTTGAACGAACTATGCCTGGGTGTCCTCTGTGAATGAGCTTCAAAACATCTGGTCTCACAGAGCTTGGTATCACAACTCTGTTACCATACAAAATACAGCCAGCTTCGACACAAAGGTCATTCTTCTTCTTAAAATACTCAGTTAAACTTTCAGGTACAGTTTGGGGCCATGATTCAGTCAAAGTATGAGAGAGAACCACGGACAAATCAGGGTCATCAAGAGTCTCTGCAGCAATAATTTCAGGATTTATGGGAAGGTTACACTGCACATTTATCAGATTTACCGTTTCCATTGCAGCTTGTCGTAAGGGCAATCTTGATAAGGCATCAGCTGGACCCATATCAGCACTGGGCCTTCTCTCGATGGTGTACCTATGTGCTGATAAGATTACACTATACCTGATGAGCCGGTCATGTGCATGGACTGGCATACCTTTTTCCGGATTGAAAATTGCTGCAATTGCTTCATTGTCCGTGACTAGAATGAATTCCGTTCCATATAGGAATTTGTGGAATTTTGTTACTCCCACAACAGCAGCTAAAGCTTCCCTATGTAATTGGGAATATGCCTTTTGAGCATTTGTTAGACTATAGGATACACAAAACACTGGAACATCCACTCCATCAATTCTGTGAGCGAGAACAGCCGAAACTCCTTTTGGACTAGCATCACAAATTAGTACTATAGGCTTGTTGATGTCAAAGTGCATTAAATTGGTATGACTGGCCATGAGACGTTTGCTAACTTCAAATGAGTCTTGACACTCTTTGTTCCACTTCCACGGGACCTTTCCCAAAAGCCTATGTAAGGGCTCTAAAACTTCACTCAGTCTTGGGATAAATTTGTTGTAATACCTTATCATACCTAAGTATGCACGTAACTCAGTCACATCAGTTGGTGTCGGGGCTTGCATGATGGCACCTATTTTTGCTGGTAGTGGATGAATACCACTTTCATCAATCAGATGTCCTAGGTATTTGACTTCTTTCTTGAACCATTGGCATTTCTTGAAATTTACTCTCACATTGTGTTTCTTGAATCTTTCTAACACCTCATACAGTGAAGTCACAAGATCATCTACAGAACTGGCTTTTACAATGACATCATCAATATACACTTTTACATTACTAATACCCTGCAACACCACATCCATAGCACTTTGAAATAGTGGTGCAGCACTAGCTAAACCATAAATCAGTCTTTTGTAGCGAAAAAATCCCAATAGGGTGCTCACAGTCAAAATATCACGAGAATCATCAGTCACTTCAAGTTGCTTGAATGCATCAGTCAGATCCAATACAACAAAATATTTTCCACCACTCAGGAAAACTAACAGGTCATCTGTCTTGGGTAATGGGTAATGGTCTACCATTAGCTGCGAATTTACAGACCTACTAAAATCTACCACAATTCTCATTCCTCCATCAGGTTTGGCTATGGGCCATATGGGCGATGCACACTTGGGGTAGAAAACTCGTTCAATAACACCATCTTGCTCCATCTTCAATAGCATTTCAACTGTCTTGTCTCTCAGAAAAAATGGGATGGTATAGTCTTTATGGATAGACAATCGAGCACCTGGTTTTAATACTACTTGTGCCTTGATTCCTTTTATACTTTCTGAGGTATCTTCACTGAACACTGTTGGGAAGTCACTTTTTATTTTCTGCACTAACTGTTCAGTAGACATATTGGAAAAGACTTTTTGGATAGACTCTCCTAGTTGCAGGTTTTGTCTCCAGCCTGGGATCAGTACGTCTAGCCACTGACGGCCAAACAATGGGTGAAAATAATATTTTTCTTCCATGACAACCAACATCAATTCTTTTCCTAACACAGTCACTCGAACTTCCCCAATAATCTTCAAGGGATGACGATCCACACCCACTAGTAATGTAGTGAATGGTCTTGGAGTCTTGGACGGGAATATCTTCTTTAATGTTTTGTCACCAATAATAGAGTATTTACTTCCCGAGTCTACTTCCATTTTCACAGGAACATTTTCTATCTCAGCAGTAATAATTAGGGGTGGATTTTCTTGATTTGAACTAATACTTTGTACTGTCTCCACGACTACACAGCACTCAGTCACTTCCAGGTCTTCTCTTGAAAAGGATTCGACATAACCTTCATCAAATTCTTCAAACATAAAATAATCATCACTGTCATTGTAGCATTGTTTATCTTTCATAATATCACACTCATTATCTTGAACCATATCACAACAACTAATTTCAATATCACTTCCAACATTGACACATTCAAATATTTTGCCTACTTGTCCAACAACAATATCTTCATCTTCATAACCTCCGTAGTCAAAAGTTTCATAGTTTTGGGACTCATAGCTGTTGTCATCATAACCTTGTTCATGCACAAAATTAACAGGAGCACTCAAACACATTCTGCTTCGATGACCAATCTTGTGACATGTTAAACATTCCCATTCTTTGACGGGACAAGTGGTTTCATCATGGAACAGACCACAACGATAACATTGTCCAGGAGGTAGAGTCCATTGTTTTGGTCTTTCCCCTTGGCCTCTGCTTGATCCTTGGAATGATCCTCTTTGGGGTCTTGATCCTCTTGGGCTGCCTCTAGGGTTGAAGTTTAGATTTGGGTTTTGATTGAAAGTGAAATAGTTTCCTCGACCTCTTCCTCTTGGGTTCTGATTTTGAGGGGGGTGTTGATAATATCCTCTGCTACCTCTGCCTCTAGTATTCTGCTGCCAGCTGTTGTTGTTATTGTCGTAATAACTTGAGTTCTGATTCGGATCAACATTGGGATTGGAGTTCTGATAGTAACCTCTACCTTGACCACGGCTATTCTGGTTGCTGAAGCGGTTGTCAGTCACCAACTTGTTGACAGTTACAGGTTGTTCTTGTTTGCATTCCTTTTCAGCCTGTTCTAAACGTTCCACTAGGGCAACTGCTGCTGCGTAGGTTGTTGGGGCTTCTTTCTTCAACTCCCATCTCAGCACTTCAGAACGCACTCCACTCATTAACTTTATCTTGAGGGCATTGTCATAGTACGTACCAAAGTTACAATCTTTGGCAAGCCGTTGAATGTCTAAAATAAAATCAGAGACATTTTCACCTTCTTTTTGCTTTCGTTCATCAAAGCGCAACTGTGCTGTAGTGCTGGTAACAGGGGGGGAATACAGTTCTCGGAACTTCTGCACAATTTCTTCAAAGGTCATTTCGCCCATGATATCAGGTAAACACTTCTTCCGCACGGCTACATGGGTGTCATTTCCCATGGACAGGGTTAACAGAGACTTTCTTTTTGCCCTGTATGCTGCTAACATCTGCAAGTACACTTGAACTGCTTGCTGGTGAGCCATGATTAGGTTATCTGGAGCTCCATCTGGTGGGGCTACAGGTTCTTCTGGACGAACTATCCCCATAATAACACTCATTTCTTCAAATCGTTCTAACCAATAGTCCACATCATGGGTTTCTTTGTTAAAAGGTTCAATGAGCCCGTACAACGCCATTGTTGAGTTGAGCACGAGGCGTAGCCGGTGGCCTCTGGTTCACAGTAACACAAAACACGTATATTCTTCTTTGAAACTTCAACTTATCTTCTTTAACTTCTTTTGCACATCCTCGTTGCCATTCTGTCATGTATTAGGGTAGCGTGAGTTCTTGTTTTCTCAGGATGGATAAGGGTAACGTAACTTCTTAAACTTGAGCTGAACGTAAACTTTTATTACTAACTGACAGGAAACTGACACAGACAGGAAACAGTGATCATTGACAGTGTTGCCACTCTGGACATGACATTCGCAGTTATTGAGGAAAAAGGG
>NW_026267525.1:42772-43335 GCF_000697945.3 Frankliniella occidentalis | reverse complement strand
GAATCTGAATTCCGTCTCGGACGGAATCTGAATTCCGTGTCGGACGGAATCTGAATTCCGCCTCCAACCAAATTTGGATTAGGGTGATTTTGTGTTATTGACAAAGATTGTGTTCTTGTTTAGAAGATCGCAAATAAAACAACGGAAAGGTTACAGCCCCTTTTACCTAATCCCCTTTTCCCAACGTAATTATTTTCCAGTTTTTATATTCCCAATCAGACCTTCCGAAATAAATTATTCCCTCTATTGTGTTTTCCCAATGTATTATTTTCCTAATTTAGTATTCCCCCAACTCACTTTTCCTAACCCTACAAGTCAGTCTCTACAAGGTAAAGTTGTGGCCCACTGTCTTCCAGTAGTCAGCCAGCCTTCCTCCTTCTTTGCAGGCGTCGTACTGGCGCACGATGTTGTGTATTCGGCGCTGTGTGTCCCTCCTCTTCTTCCTCGGCAGGTTCTTAACCTTGCGCCCCAGCCGGAGCTCGTGCAGCACGGTCTCAGTGTCTGCCTGCTCCTTCTGGAGCTCATGCACACTGTTAATCAGAAGGTTGGAAAAATCCTACCCT
>NW_026267525.1:37854-40738 GCF_000697945.3 Frankliniella occidentalis | reverse complement strand
AAACTCCCTCTAGCGCTTAAACGGTGAGAGATAGAGCCAAACGGCCAAAATTTTCGCGAGAAGGCGTCTACTTTCACGGTTAAAACAAAGTCCCATTTTTTGAGGGAAAAGAGAAAACTTGGAGGGAGTCAGTAACTCTGAGGGATCTTTCTTGAAAAATAAGAACGACCCTCAAAGTAAGTCACAAATTTTGAGGAAGTCCCTCAGGAGTGCAAGTTCGTCTGAAAGCACGTAAACCATTCAAAAAATTCGTTTTTTCTCATCGTACACACATCAAACTTTGCAAGACGAGTTCCGCAGCTCTAACACTAACAGAAACACATCTAATTTGACCAACTGACAATTTGATCAGTTGTTACAAAGCTCTAAAGTTGCGAGGTAGGTGCTGCAGCAGCCACGCTAAATTTGAGGGACTTCCTCAAAATTTGTGACTTACTTTGAGGGTCGTTCTTATTTTTCAAGAAGGATCCCTCAAAGTTTTCCCTTTTCCCTAAAAAAACAGGACTTCGTTTTTACCGTGTTTGAAAGTTACCCCTTAGGAGACCATCAAATATTTTCTAAAATTAATGTATTTACTTTTGGGCCACTTTTGTGAGAGAAACTCCATCTAGCGCCTAAACGGTGAGAGATAGCGCAAAACGGACGAAATTTTCGCCCAAAGGGCTCTACCTTCACGAGTTACCCTTTCAGGAATAGGGACAATTATCAAAAAAATCCTACTTCTTGGACCAGCCCCTATTTCTTTGTTACCCCCTAAGACCCACTTAGGGGTAGTTGCCAGGATTTGCACAAACCGTTTCGCTGTCGAGAAGTGACAACAATAATACCCTGAAAATTTCAGACCTCTAGCTCACGTCCTTTTTGGGGAACGGACAGACGGACAAACAGACATACACACACAAGGCGATGGCATTAGCATATAACTTTTAAGCAAAAGAGCGGGATAAAAATCAACGTTTCAGTGATACTAGATAATCTAGGGACCCTTAAGCCAAGAAGAGGGTGTGGTTCGACCCGTACTTTGTGGATTAAGTATTACTACCTTTACAATTCTGTGAAAAAAAGCCGTTTTTAAGATTTAATAGACAATTTTGTCTTTTTCACGTTGTTTTCGCCAAGAAATGCGCCATAGCGCCGAAACGATAAGAAATGGAGCAAAACGGACGAAATTTTCGTTCCATGGGAGTCTCCGTACACGAGTTACCCCTTAGGAGCCCATAAAAAGATATTTGAAAAACAAATATATATTTAGCGACCTGTGGTTTTAGATTTTTTTTAAAGTCAATTTTTGAGTTAGAGTGCTCACCTTCGAACTCGGTCTGTCTTTTTATGATACAAAACGACCTTGAAATTTTCAGATCAATCTCTTAATTCTGTGGCAAATGGGAGGACTGTCGTAAGTTTTTTGGACTAAGTTTTCAGGAAACAGAGAAAACGTCTTCCGCATGATATCAAACTAAAAACAATTTAAAATGTAAGCGTAGACCTTCTGAATATATAGGCAATTGTCTAAATTCTTTTACCTTCTAGTAGTGACCTTCCACAAGCAAAATTGGGTTACGACAAAAAGATTTTAGTTCTAATTTGGGGAAGAGTGGCGTATGTCCACTTATGACAAATGAAATTCTACTGGTTTTTTGGCAGACAGGCGTAAGTCCACTTGCGACAAATTTCCTATCAAGATGGAGACAAGGATACTGCAGGACAGCTAAGTATATGCTAGGCGCACATTGTGTAGCTTTGGGACGGGCTTAGTGGATACTAGCAAAAGAAAAATATTTAATGGAATGACTATCATTTTTTTGAGCATAACGTCGTAAGTATACTTGTTCCACTAAAATTTCAATTCGACACCTGAGAAGAACAACCGCTTACCTCCGCGGACTGGAAACAAACCAGCTTACCTCTGCAACCCTAAAACAAAACCGCTCACCTCTAGGACACGCAAACAAAGTCGCTTAAATGACTTTTTTACACATTTTGAGATACGGGTATCAAAATGATCAGTGAAAAATTCTCTTTCGAATGATACACATATCTCAAAATGTGTAAAAAAGTCATTTAAGCGTCTTTGTTTGCGTGTCCCAGAGGTAAGCGGTTTTGTTTGAGGGTTGCAGAGGTAAGCGGGTTTGTTTCCAGTCCGCGGAGGTATGCGGTTGTTCTTCTCAGGTGTCGAATTGATAATATGGTAAAGTGGCGTAACTTGACTTACGACATCTGATACTGCAAAGTTTCTCAAGCCAAGTGGCGTAAGTGGACTTGCGCCCTTTTTGCTTTAAAGTGAACCTCTAATTTGGAGTTACGACATATTTCACCACTATCTATCTCCCAAACTATGCCTCTGACATGTTTTTTGAGAAAAAGTAAATTGTAGAGCTAGACCGGGTGAATACGAATACGCTAAAAAGTCACTTTGTGACATTAGTGGACTTACGACAGTCTTCCCATTCGCCACAGAATTCTTCCTCGAGTTATCGTGCGGACAGACGGACAGACAGACAAACAAGCAGAATGAAACTTCTACGGGCAGTGGAGGTAATGGGCTTTGCTAATCGCTCAGTTAATTATTGTCTAGATTTTTACTGAAAAACCTTCAAGAGCTTGTAAAATTACCACACTGTTTTGGGAAGTCACGACCCAGCGCCCCGCAGTGCGACTGTTGTCTGCACCTACATTGTTGGGGAACTCGTTTGCCGACCGTCCCTCTTCCCCTGCTCCTAGACCGCCGCTCTTCCCCCACTCCTAGACCGCCCCTTCCCCGGCTCCTATGATGTGGCTGCTAGGCAACTCGGACCCCCGGCCCCTGGCAGCCGCTCAGTGCGGTCCCAAACCTATGAGGGAGAGGTTCTTAGCGGTAAAAAGGACCTTTCTGAAAATCTTTAGA